>NC_083278.1:35743477-36043548 GCF_963506605.1 Zootoca vivipara | reverse complement strand
TTAGTTAATGCACAGATATCTGTAGAAAGTTGTCCACTGTTGTTTTTAAATCTGATTTTTTATTTCAGGCACAAATGAACTTGTGGGCACAATCTGCAAAAGCTCAAGGAAAATTAGTATCAAGGAGACACAGTAGTGTTAAAGCACAAAGCCTGGTTTTTGCCAAGCTAAAGATAAAAGGCAGTTTATATGAAGGAACTTATTTGTAAAAGGATTTCCATCCCTTACCTTGATTGAAGACTTTTAATTCTGCACAACATATCCAGGTGGCCTGCTGAATACTGTTCAATGACATCTTTAACATCATAGGGACGCAAAGTTTCTTTAAATTTCCTTTTGGCAACATGAAATTTCATGATTCTGTACAAGAAATACGATCTAGATTAATTATCCATATGCACTTTATACATCAAAACAAGGCCATGAAAGTGGCCCATCAATTAGCTCACACAAAATAATAAGCAATTATAGATAGGCTAAGGATGATAATGTTTTTACTGAGAACTATGCAGGAAATTAAATGTGCTTAAGAAGCTCCATTCCATGGGGTAGCATTCAACTAAATATTTGCTAGCACAAGGATTAGTGCTGGTGCAATGGAACTCCCCCCCCCTTTGCTTTGTACATGACCTGCACTATTCCTAAATATATTCTGAAGTGTTGGGGGAAACCTCAGAACACATTTAGGGGACACAAAGGAGGAAGGAGATGGAGAGAAATTCTTGTGCTGATGTAACACTTCCCTTAGCACTACAACCCATTATTTCTACTGTACTATGATAAATGAAAATATAAACAAGAAGTGGGGAACATCCGGGCAGTGGGTCAAACGTGGCCCTCTATCTGGCTCTCTTAACTCCCCCCTCCCAATTCCATAACCCCTTTCTTGCTACACTGCTCACTGGCCTACTTCACACCTTTAACTGCCTTTGCCTGGAACTGGGATAATGCCTCTTGCTTGCCAAGATAGAGGATGCTGCATGGTATGTGGGTGTGTGTAGAAACCCCTGGCTTCTGCACGACTGTAATGTAGTTAACTATTGCAAACTCCTGTAAGAGTTATAGCCACTGTCTCACCCTGTGGGCTCATGGCCTGTTTTGGCCATGAGCCCACAAACTACAGGCATGCAGTTGCTGGAAGGTTGGCCCCAAGAAAATGTGGTTCTTGGGTTGGAGAAGATGTTCCACTCTTGATATCAACTGTCCCAATATCATGCCTATACTGAAGGATAAGCACTTTCCATAGACTGAGAGAAACTTGTGCAGCCTTATGTGAATGTAAAAGCGAGATTCTGTTTTCACTAATGCCAAGAAGTAACTCCATCCCAAATAACTTCATTAAATTCTACAAATGAAGTTTTATCCTTAACACCCAAGCTATGTGACAGCAACCATAGCTGCCAAGTCTCCCGATTTCCCCGGGAAACCCCCGTTTTTTAAAGCCATTTCCGGCTTCATCCTGTACGGCGAAATATCCCGTAATTACCCCGATTTCTCGAGACTGTGCCCGTCTTTGTGAATGTGGTGCTCTTTCCCGTCAACCAACCGTACCTCATCCACCTCCTCAGCTCTGTGCCCGCCCCTTTCTCTCCTTGTGATTGGCCGCCTTGGCAGAGTCTCCCTCAGGGATTGGTAGCCGGCATGCTAAGGAGGGTTTGGCTGTGCACTGTGTTGTAATTAAGTTAGTGGGGCTGTCTCAGTACGCGCTAGAAGCGGCGGTGAGCTGGTCCAATCTCTATGGAGGTGACGGAGGGAAGCGCTCGGTGGCTGCTGCCGGGCTCCTCTCTCCCCTCCCAACCTTCCACCCCCTTTATCGGTGGATAATGTTCAGAGCCTGCTTTTCAAACGCCCACTGTAATAAAAATGATCTCTTGAAAATCCAAAATGATCAATCTCTTCTCCCTTTCTTCTTCTTCTTCTTCTTCTTGTCCTCCTCCCCCTTCCCCTCCCTCCTTTATGATCTCCTTTCTGCAAGACCCAGACGTTCAAGAAGGGGAGGGTGTGTGGGTGTGCATGTGCGTGTTTTGGGGGTTTTTTTGCATTGCACCGAGCACACTTCTCCAGGTCTGTCCCGTCCCCCGTCCCTCGTGCTCAAGCTCTGCTTCCCCGTCCCCCCCATCAAACTCCAGGATTTCAGTTTATTATTTTATTACACCATCAATGCTCGCCCTCCTCCTCCCCAGCTGCTGCTGCCGCGGCTGCTCCTACAAACACATCCCTTTCCAAGCCCCCTCCCCTCACCGTGCCTTTTTCCTCTTTATTAATGTAATATTGGGGAAGGAGAGGAGATGCCCTCCTCCCGGGGAGCCCCTTCCACGTGGCCCCTATCCCCCCCGCTCGGCGGCAGAGGAGCGTGTGCGCTCTTCGGATCGGCTGCTTCTCTGTCCCTCTCCAACGGGCTCCCCCCCCCAGCTCAGGGAAGGAATGGGTGGCGGATTCCTCCTGAGGGGGGAGGAAAGGTAAAAAGCCAGCGGTAGCAACACAATCTTTCAATCTCGCCAGCCAGCTCGTGCCAGGGAACTTAAAGGAGTTCGCGCGCCTGTGTGCGGGGGTTTTTCGCTTCAAGGAATGCAAGCGAGAGAAGGGAGCAGGTAGGGCAGCAGGGCTGTTGCACCCCTCGAGGCGCAGGCAGAATCCGGGGAGAGGAGGCGAGCGGCATCCCCTCTGGCTGAGGAGGCTGTATGTGTGTGTGTGTGTGTGTGCGCGCGCGCTTGTGGCGTGTGTGTGTGGCGCACCTCTCATCTGCTGGCTGCTCCTGCTGCTGAGAAGGGACTGAGAAGGGAAGGAGGTGAATGCCGGAGGTCCTTTCCGGAGCCTCCGCGAGGAAAAGGGAAGGGGGCTGAGGGAGGAGGAGAGGGCTGGCTGGGTGGCTGGGCAACCTTCATGGAGCCTCGGCTCCTGGGCTGGAAATCGGGCAGCGCTGGCACCGGAAGTTGCTTCTACGCAACTTCCGGTGCCGGTCTGCTGTGGTCCCGTATTTTTCTAACCCAGACTTGGAAGCTATGGACAGCAACAGACCTGTGGTTTCAGTGTAGCTCTGTCACAGTTATGGCCCCAGCTGTACTCTACATTTACTATATTTCACTATCACGTGGAAATTGGTCCAAACATTTTCTTGTGTGTTATAAAAGGTGCTTAAATTTTCATTTTGCAAAAGGAAACCTTATGTATTCATTTTGCTTCTCATTAATTATTAAATTGTTACTGTTTATTTGAGTTAGACCAGCAGCTCTTTCATTTAATTGCTTTTGGTTGTTTCTGTTTTGAAACCCAATCTTAGAACACATTCACTGAGGGTCTACCTCCTCCACTAGAACCTTTCTTTCATAACCCCTTTCAGAACTATTTTATTTGGAAAAGGCAAAGCAAACAAACCACTCAGTTTTTCAAAGCGTTATTCTAGTAACCTACTTGTCTTGGACTACATGTGTTCTAATTTTCAGCATTTAATCTGAGTATGGTGCAAGTATCTTTTTCATATATACTATACATTAAGTATAGATATGTTACAGGCACCTGCTGCCCTGAAAACCCAATAGGCAATGTAGAAAGAAGTGGCCTAAACTTCCCTCTTCCATCTCAGTTAACATATCACTGCGTAATCTGAAGTGCAGCTGGACTTTGATTCAATCCAAGTGCAGTGTCCCTACAATTTGTTGTGATGGTATTTCTTCTAGGTACATCTATGAAGTTTGATGTGTTTTCTTTTGTTAAAGTATTCGCCACCTACCTGATAGCTCTGATAACTGTTTTAAGTGCAGGGGTGAGATCTTCTACTGAGACATCACACTGGCATCCTCTCTCATCATATACATCATCAGTAGCAATACTGGCTTCAGCTGCAAGAGAAATTCCACATAAATGATATGCATACCTATAGAGAATGCAAGGGTCAATTAAAGTATGAAAAGGTCAAATATTCTAAAAGCTGTCCAACTCAAAATAATCATGCTGGAGGGAATAATTGGTCTTTACAGAAAATTAAACCTGTAACTGTTTACAAATGCTTACTGGAATTCTGTAAAGTAGGCATGCAGAAGCTTAGAAAAGAATAGAGTAAAGTGTGCTATACAGCTCAAATAAATGAAAATTCTGTTAGAATCTATATGGAACATTTCATTAGATTTAATTTATTCAGCGAAAAATGATGTTTTGGGTATATTGGGCTTCCCAGTGTCTTTATAGGAAGTCACTGTCTAATACAGATGAATGCTGGATGTGGAATGGTGAAAATGCCTAGTTGAAGCATATGATGTGGGCATGCTCAGTGATATTTACTTTCTGGTCTTATTAATTTTGTATTGGAGAAATCCTTGATATTTGCAGATGTCCATTTAAATTCCATTCCTATGATATAAAGACTAACAGCAGGACAAAAAAGTGTATTTTGTGAGCCCTTATGTTTGCCAGATTTATCCTTCAAAACTGGAAGGACAAATAGCAGTGGTCCAATGGCTTTACTGCCCTTGGTACACCTGAATGCATTGCTTATGAATGTCAGTTTTATTTGGATTATCTGCCAGGACATTTGGATAGCATATGTCTACTTGAATCATAGAATTGTGGAATTGGGAGGGACCCTGAAGGTCATATTGTCCAACCCTCTGCAATGCAGGAATTTCAGTGAAAGCATCCATTACAGATGACCATCCAACCTCTGCTGAAAAACTTCCAGTGAAGGAGAGTACAGCACCTCCTGAGGGAGACTGTCCCACTTTCAAACAGCTTTTATTGTCAGAAAATTATTCCTGATGTTTAGTTGGAATCTCCTTTTTTTGTAATTTGAATCCATTGGTTTGGGTCCCAGCTTCCAGAGCAGGAGAAAACAGCAGAGCCCCTCAAATGGCAAAGGATGGGGTAGCTGGACAGGGCTGGGCAGAGGGACAACTCCACTCCATCTGAACTCTCACAAGGGCTGATTAGGGCTTTGGATAGTTCTGTAAGATAGTGTAAGTTTCAGCAATATTTTTGTGGTTTACCTTGGCAAGAGTGGAACTACGGTATAAATGTAGCTCTCATTTTTTTCCTTACAGTGCTGTTCTTAGAGTGAGCAGCAGCCAAGGTATATCTGCCTATTCAACAAAATAGAAACACTTTTATCATCCTATTTGCTTGTTTTGTGAGAACTGTCAAATGCTGGCAGTAATCAAGCATTGATCAAGGTCTAAAATCCTCTCTTCTAAGTTCTGCTGATGTGCTGAAAGAATGGCCCAAGTCAATTCCCATCTCAACAGCTTAACTCTTTGAGGCCAAAACAGAAGCATATTCCAAATAGGTTTTTTTGGATTCCTGTTTTCAGAGGCAATTTTATTAATTAGGGGGCTCATAATTATTACAGGCAGCTACATTTGCCTATTGACAGAAGTATTATTGGGCAGTGGCACTTCCACTCCATCAAAATCCTGCCTATTCCAGAACAGCAGATTGGGGTTTGGGATCACGCTGTTAGCCCTTATCCTTCATGAATTTGTCTTTTAAAGCTGTCTATCAATGGCCACTAGTCATGATGGCTAAATACTACTTCTTAGGTCAGAGGCACTATGTTTCTGAATATAACTCAACTGCAGCAGGGTAAACTACAGCTGCCAAATTTTGGCTGCATACTCAGCACTCCACATTGGATTTCTTACTAATATTTATCCGAGAATTAAATACTAATTTCTGATTTCCTTTGGCACATAAAGCTTTTTTATTTAATTAAAACAAAATCTCTCCCTCTGAATTGCTCAAACTGGATTTAAATGCAGCAAAAAGGTGTATAAACCAAAGGTTGGATGATGCGGAGCTATACCAAAATTGTCTAGCTGGCGGGGGAGTCTGCTCACCGTTAAATATCGGCATAACCCCTATTTACCGTACTCCATCCTACTTAACAACGCTTACGGCCGCGTCTCATCGATATGCCTTCCTTAAAGCTAGGTTCAATGTTTTTCCAACTAATGTGCTGAGACATAGATTTACTAAGGGCCAAGTCTCTTCAATGTGTGCTTGCGAAATGAAATCAACTGAATCTTTACACCATGTTATGTTTATCTGCCCTATGTACAGTTCGGCTCGTGCTAGTATATTAAACTCCATAATCCAGCCTATGGCTGATAATCCAGTTGACCTTCAGCTAGCCTGGGTTCTTCAAGATGTGGACCCTTATATCACTCTACAGGTTGCTAAATTCCTAACAGCCGTCCTCTCGTACAAGAGACGGAATGGAATGTTAGCTGATTATTGATAGTTATAAGAATTTTTTTTTAATGACATCAGATATTGATTTTAGTTAGGCGCCTAAATTTTTAATCTTAATCTTAAACCTTCAAGATATGTTTTTTGAATTGTTAATATTTGTCCTCGTGAGCTGTGAATTGTGTTATATTATCTGTGGTTTGTATGAGTCTGTGGTTTTTATTTGATTTGTTTTGTTGTGTTGTGTTTTATGATGGGCGTACAGCCGAATAAACATATTTGATTTGATTTGACTTCTGTTTCGAATAATTATACAGAATTGCAAGATGTTTTAAAAACCATAAGAGCAATAGTTCTATGGTTGAAATGATAATCACATTTTAACTGTGACTTAATGATTCCATCATGAAATTGTAGGCTATAGTCACTGTACAGTGGTTTTCTTTGCTTTCTCTTCCTTAACTCTGGGTACAGAGTTCCCATTGTACATTCATACAATGCTTTGAACTCAGGCACTCAGCTTGATTCGCCGGAGGGTACTAATAATACTTATTCCAATGTCCTGTGCACTTCACAGATCTGACTATGACATAGCTGCCAAGTTATCCCTTTTTAAAAGGGATTTTCCATTATGCTGAATAGGCTTCCTCGTGAGAAAAGGGAAAACTTGGCAGCTATGGACTATGATGGGGAAGGGATGGCCACAGGATTGTCACCTCCATTTTGCTTTTTAACTCAGTTTGAAAAGCAAAAACTTCAGCTGCTGAAACACTATGTGTTATGGAGATGCAATAATGCATCAACTGCAAAAAAGCTGGCAAGCCTAGGTAGGCAACACTCATTAAACAGACACCTGTTATTCTTAATATATTTCTTGTCAACCAAGCAGATCTATCAGGAGAGCGTATTATATATGAAAATTATTCATTGTAAACCACTAAGGAACTGAATAGGGGCTGACCAGAGAGCAAATAGTCATTATAAATACATAAAAAATATAAAAGGACAAGGGAAGAAGTAAATTGAGGATGCCATAACAGTGTTTCCATTTTTAAAAATAAGTTTCTAACCCTGATGACTGCAAAATCACACTGAAGGTAATGAAAGGGCAGAATTCACGTGAGCTTACAAAAATAGGAATGGAAATCAAATGTATTCTTGTAGAGTTCTTTTTAATTATTAACGTGAAATGTCTGTGCACTTTCTCATGATGGAACACTTTGATGGGTTAGTAAGTTGCACCATCCCTTCAAGATATATTGAATACTAATTATCTCATATAACGGGGCTGGAAAGATTAAATGGTTTGGATGCAGATTAAAGAGATTCCTTTAGGAAAAACCACAAATTCAAACTGAATAGTTTTAGAACATGGCCTACTACAGCATGTAACAAAAGTAGCTTTAAATGTAGGTACTGTTCACAGTAATAAAAAGAGAACTAAAAGTAGGCAAAACTTTTTTGGGGGTGGGGTGACAACTTCCGATTTCCAGATGAGTTGGTCAAGCAGGCCAAGGAGGTTTGCTTATTTGAATTCATCCAAAAGGCCTAGAATGTTCTATTTGGCTCAGTTTGTCAGATCTCCCTCCTAAATACCCTGTTTCTCATATTTTAAGACATACCCATAAAATAAGCCATAGCAGGATTTCTAAGCATTCAAGGAATATAAGACATACCCCGAAAATAAGACATAGTGATAGGCGCAGCAGCAATGCCAGCCGCGCCAGGAGGAGAAGGAAAAAAATAAGACATCCCTTGAAAATAAGCCATAGTGTGTTTTTTTGAGGAAAAAATAAATATAAGACATGTCTTATAATATGAGAAACACGGTATTAGGAATCTGCTGTAGTGCAAAAAGCCACGCAGAATTCATCCAGCTTTTCTGCTGTCTCTTTTAAGAAACACCTTAACTCTATTGTTATCCAATCAGCTCTGTAATTGGCTTCCTGGTTCTGCTTAAATTATTATTATTATTATTTATTATTAATTAGGCTGAATGGGTCTTTTTAAAAGCAATATGCTCTTTACATTTTTTCACATTCCTTATTGTCTACTGTCATTTCTTTTGTCAAAGTTCTCTCTCTGCGTGTGTATGTAATGTGTCTCATTTGGGTAAGACATCCATTTTCTGAAATAAACTTCCTTGACTCTGCTTGTAAACTACTTTGGTGTCCTCTTGGACTTGGTGGCACCCTTTCCAGTTTGTAAAAGGTAAAGGACTCCTGGACAGTTAAGTCCAAGCAAAGGTGACTATGGAGTGTGGCGCTCATTTCGCTTTTCAGGCCAAGGGAGCTGGCATTTGTCCACAGACAGCTTTTTGGGTCATGTGGCGAGCATGACTAAACCGCTTCTGTTGCAATGAGTCACCGTGATGAGTGCCAGAGCGTACTACAGTATATCCCATGTATGAGAGACTATCACCAGAAGGATTTCATCCCTCTGTTGTACACGGGTTAATGACCAGATATAGTTGGATAGGAGAGAGCCCATATAATCTCTGGACTGCCCTGTATATGTGAAGGAACAGACACATAAAGTACCTTTAAATTAAGCAGCAGTAGGAGAAGCATGGCTTCAGCAAGATTAGGATCAAAGCACAGAACCTCCTAAATGTCTGTGTGGCTTTACTATGATAAAAGTCAAATTTGTGGTTGTAAGCTGGATGATAACTACAATGAGTAAAACACTTGATATTTTTAAAAAACAAATAAACCTTACTATCTGGCACTGGCTTAGGCTGTGAACTCTTCAAACGTAGGGAAGGTCGGAAGCGTGTTCGGTCATTGAAGCTCCAGCTCTTTTGGACTTTTGTTGGGCTGCCCTCTGCCGTAATATCAGTACTTGGTGATCTCCTGTCACCAACTGAAGCTTGCCTGTTCTTGATACTCTGTCCACGTGGGCTAGCCATCCGTACCCGTTCCTTAAAGCTCAGTTTTTGACTGTGAAAGCAGAAAATTTATTTTACTTCATACTTCATTCCAACTCACTGTAATTGTTGTACAGTGCTGAATAGATGTACATATACGTCCCAATCTACTGAACAGGGTGCACTCGGATGGTTATATGAATCTATTATATGTGTGGAGGGGGAGTCACCTTTCATTTCAAAGGAAAGGCTGTGTAAAACAGCTCTCTTCACTGAAATGAATGGGAAAGCTGTTCTGGGATGAGAGATAATTTCATGCATGAACCCTCCCACCTGGATCATATTGCTGGCTTGGAGTAATAAGGCAAAGAGACTCAGGTGCATACTCCAGTCTTTTGGAGGGATCTCAGGAGGAGGAAGAAACGTGGCCTTCCTCGCCTTTGCAGTGGCTCTCATAAGTTTTGGCGTGGCTAGCCCTTCACTCTAAAATGTTTCCTCTAGGGAACTGTATATATATATTCCCCTCACATAAGGGACAATGGGTGCATGTACAATTCCTATTTTCTGTATAATTTTATTTTCAGATAAATTTTGAGATGGCTGCATTCATTTTCAATATCCTAGGGATTATCATCATTTTGTGTTATCTACTGAGTAAAAAATATATTGTTTACGTCCTATATTATAAAAAATGAAATAAAGTTATATATATATATATATATATATATATATATATATATATATATAAGCTTATCAAATGTCATAGCAAAGCTTCAGTTTTAAACCTTAGGACAGTTGTAACTATGTCTTAAAATAGCATAGCATAGGTCAGTGCATTTCTAATAATCTAGGAATAATATTTTCAAGTGCTTTTTTGCATGCCATTTGTTTGAGTAACAGCAAGCAAGATTATTTATGTTATACATGCACCCCCCCAAAGATTATTCAATACTCCACAAACATTATTAGCAAACATTACATTTCAAATTCCATATTACTGTACTTACAACACTCATTTGGACAAGACAAAAACAAACATTAAGAAAATTAACAAAATATCTAATAAGTATTAACAATGAAATGAGTATTTCACAAGAGTGTGACATACAGTGGTGAATTTCTTACACTAATTAACTGGGTTTGGAAAATCAGTCAACTGTTAGCGGATCAAAGGTGCTCTATAGCTTCAGATTTCACATCTAAACAAAAACATCAAAGATATGGCTGCTTATTTTTGAATGATTCTCTTGTTTACTTGCAAAAAAGGGGCATTACAAAATTTAAAGTTGCAGAGTAATCTTCGTTCACATTTTCATGTGAAATATATACATTACTCTCAGCTGAACACTAAAGTTTGCATAGTGCAATCCTTAAAAAAAGAATTGCTCAGAGGTATGTCTAAATTAAATAGGACATTCTCTAGTACGTGTGTCTAGGGTTGTAGCCAGTCACTGTACACCAGTAAGACACAAATGGAGGTTCCAAGTTGGAAGAGATGTGGATTGGTGCTGGGGTTCATAGATTTAGCTCTGCCATTGCTCTTTGCTTCTTGAATGGGCAGGGAGTTAGACAGAAAGATGGTGTTTCTATTGCAAGTGGAAAAATCTCTAAAACTTGACCAGATTTCACTGGTTTCTGCAGTAAGAACACAGAGTTCTTGTAGAAGCAAATCCTTTGGGGCCATCGAGATACATGTGGCAAAGATTATCTGCCTGTTGCTATAGCTGCTAATCAAGTTGAGGTCCTGTCTGTTCCACTTATGTCATGGTCCTTGCACCTTACTGCAGCATGACAATATTGTACAAAACATTGTAAATGGAAGTGTGTTCTAGAATTACCGAGAAACTTTACAACGTACTGTTCCCCATGCCTAGCTCCAATTTAAAAAGGAAATGTTCTGTATGATAATATAAAATGAAATTATGAGGCACCGTTGTTATGATGTTTATAGATAATAATAAAAACTGCACATGCAACTTAGTACATATTATCCCCAGTGCAAGCAGAGAACAGGCAGGAGATCATATGCAACAAACAAGCACATGCTGGACAAATGGAGGTAATACTAAAATCATATTACAACAATTTAATATTAGAAACATTGTATAAAAAAGTTCTTAGTTGCTGAGAGAGTACTTGTTTCCAGAACTGTCTTAATCTAATCTCCCTGCTTAACCATAAAAGTGCATTTTTAAAAATCCCTTTGGTTCTTATAACAGGTCATTCCCCTTAACTATTGGGCAAGATTCAACTAAAGAATCACATCAGCAGAAACTCTACACAAGGATATCCATTTGTTCAATGAAGCTTTCCTCCCCCCTTCCCCATGTTGGCTATGAGGGTGTCAGGAGAACCCCCAGAATAGGACATAGGGGGAGGAATGCTCTGTGAGGGAAACCAAAATGTTTGTCTTGATGGAACAATAATAGAATTGTACAGTTGGAAGGGATCCTGCGGGTCATTAGCCTATTGTATTTTTTGTATTTATACTCTGTTCCTTCTTCTTTTTTCCAAACACTACTGCCTACATATAGCTCAGGTTATATACTTTGTTTTATTCTTCCCTCGCCAACTGTCCCAAGGTTATGCTTGATAGGTATAATTATAATAAATATTGCTTGAAAGCTGGAGACTGAACTGTGGTAGAGAGTTATGCAAACAGAAATGGCAATCAGAAACAGATAAATATAAGACCAATGAAGGCAGATCAACAATATAACTGGGTATCTCCTACAAAAAAGTAGGACAATTGATAGATCTGGATATTATTCTGACTATTGTTTCAAGTCACTAGATCTAGTTCTTTTTCCCGTCCAAATGCCTTGATTGCTTTTTTCTTTTGTTATATTTTACTCCTGTATCTACACACTGCCATGTTTTTGTGAGTTCTGTATTTTTCTGCTTTTTCCTATATCTGTTGGCAACAGTAGAGGTCACTGTGGTATCATAGCAGAGCTACACAGGAAAACTGCCGAGATTTTTTGGGGGGTATGTGATTGTAAGCTGTTTTTAACTGTTTTTAACATTACTGTATGTTTTAGTTGCTGTAATCCACCCGGGGACCTTAGGGTAAAGGGTGGGTAATAAATGAAAATACTACTAGTACTACTAATAATAACAATAATTTTACTGAATTATCATCAACATTTGTGGGATAGAAGATGTAAGTAGGCTCAGACGACCTGATTCACTCACTGAAAATGCAGCTATGTAGAGACGTTGCTCTGTTGTTCCACCTTTTAAACACATAATCGGAAATCACAAAACTGAGGGGCTGCAATGGTGTGATGAAAACCTCCTAGAACTACATAGGGTTATATTTACATGGTTTGCTGTGCATGTGGAGCAGTATCCATAATGATATGTTTTAAAGCACGTACTCTGCCCCTCATTCAGTGTATGAATTAGACCTTAGGACCAAATCCATAAAGCAGTTATCATGCACAAAGTGCATTTCCAAGTTCTACAGAATGACATTGATCAAATTTTGTTCCCAGTCATTGCCTTCTCATAGATTTATAACTGCTATAAGCAATTTGCATGTGCAAAACCAGGTGCCTTTTTCTGCCCCACTGGCAATAAAACATGTATCTCCTGTATCATTCTCTACAGCCACAGCAGGCGCTATAACTCTCCAGCAGTTTGACTTTACGCCTGAAGGCACTCTTCCATTATCTCCCGAGACAGACACATGCCAACAATGAATTCTTACTTTATTGATTTTTTTAAAAATCAAGAATCATTTTGATTTGATACCACTCCTCAGAAACTTGATGTACTCCCCTCCCCCTTTTGGCAGGGAACTGGGGATTTCCCCCTTGAGATTCAAAAATAGTAATTAATATTTTTGGTTAAATGGCAAAGAGGTCAAGAGATTCCAGTTGGAGTAAACAACTGTTTTAACATGCAGTTCTGCACACTGTACACTGCACTTCACCTACCACAGTCCCCACAAGCTAGGCCACAATGACTCTTCAGAAGTACAAAGCATCTACTACTGTAATTGCTTTGCAAGTGGTCTGTGATTATAGCTACCTAACTTTACAACCAAACAATGTGGAAACATCAAACACCACTATTGCAAAAATCATATTGGCTCAGGAAAACTTAGTTATTAGAATAATTCATAACTATTTCTTAGCTCAAGCATATCAAACAGAAGAGCACAAATAGTCTTAAACTAAGGCACTGCAACACCACACTTGTCCCATTGTGTGGAATATTTAGATTATTTCTACACAAATCATAAGAGGCAATTTCTTTGTGCGTGGCTATTTTGGTATATAATTGCAGGCAGCAAGCAACAAGGAAAATTACAAGCAATTGTAGTGGGCGACCCAGCCAAATAATGAAGAACCCTTTGAAGAGTAAAAACTGTAAAGCATTAAGACGGGGAAATAAACTCTTCATGCACCTGATGTTAGTTGGCATTCCCAAATATCATGTGAATAGACAGGATGCTGGGTACCTATGTTTCCGAGAGGTGTACATCCTGAAGAGCTTCTGTTTATTACTATAAAGCTTACTAGGAGTGAGGGGAAATAGAGGATCATATTACTAAGCATTCCATGTGAGGAAAGGGGTTAGGTTTTCCGTGTTAGGCAAGTCAGACCACTACCGTTTTTGTTTTTGTTTTAAATTTACAAGCCAATTGTAAAATGTAAGATTGCTGTGTCAAACAGAGGTCAGAATTGTGATTATAACAAAATGTATCTGGAAATGACAGTCAAACGTACTGAACATTCATCTAAGACAAAACTCCTACAATGTATATCCAAAGGCAGGTTCAGGATCAGAATATACTGCTACAATATAACAGAATAGTAAAAGCCCATCTTCCTAATGGAGTAAAATTCATTTCTCTGCTGACAGCCCTAAGTAATTGATAGCCTATTTAAGCTTTCAGCGATCTTATGTAGGTTATATGTCAAGCTATCCTTTAAGCAAAGCTTCTTGTGAACAACAAATTTTAATTGAAATGTGTAGAAATTGTTGTTTACTCATGGTCAGTACAAAATATATTGTACTTCACCTCAGTTTCCAAAAAAAGTAAACTGAAGTGCAACTGACAATGTATATTATGCTCAATAGTTTGTGCAATTTTTCCATTAAAAGGGAAACTTATTTGATAGTCACAGTCATAAATATGCAACACCTAGCAAAACAGAGAAAATCTAAAATATAGTTCATTTAAAAATAGAATTTAAAACACATCAGTTAAGTGTTAACATTGCTTAAGGTTGTATTCTTAGTTGGTGTTCCTTGATGATAAAGCTTCTGTCAGCAGAACAGGAAGGAATCCATTTTCAGCTGTTTCCCCTCCCCGCTGCACCACTCCCAGATCTGCTCTGGAGAGGCCCTCAATCCCCTAAATCAGATTTAGAGGGGCTGCATGGGAAACAATTGGATACAGCCCATAATATCAATATTACTGCCTTGTTACTTATACTTATTATTATTATTTTTGCCTGTTAATATTAATGCTGATTTGTTTATTAAAAGACTAAACTCTACATCATAGGTGAGGACCCAGAGGCATAGAAGCTGAATGTGGCCCTGCAGGTCCCCCTGTCTGGCTCTCAGGACTCTTCTCAGGGCACATCCCATTGCTAGACCATACCTGTTCTCCCCAAGCCACACCTCATCTGCCCTGCTTCATGTCTCCCTTTGAGTGTTTTTGCCTGCCTGGAATGTGTTCCAGCCTCTGAGTTTTGTGTGGCTGGAATGTATCATACAAAAGTAAGAAGAGACACATACAGTGGTACCTCTACTTACGAATTTAATGCGTTCCGAACGCACATTCGTAAGTTGAAGAAATTTGTAAGTCGAATCCCATAGGAATGCATTGGGAGAAAAAATTCGTAAGTCGAAGCAACCCTATCTAAAAATTCGTAAGTCGAAAAAATCCTATCTAAACCGCATCCAAGATGGCGGAAGGAGCTCCGTTCATAAGTAGAAACATTCGTAAGTAGAGTTATTTGTAAGTCGAGGTATCACTGTACATTACTCCACTTACTTTTTTCTTGTCCCAAACACCAGTGGCAGAAGGTTGTCCATGAGCAAACATGGCCCTTAGGTTAAAAATGGTACCTCGTCCTTGGGCATAGATATTCCTGCACACTGGCTGAGAACAGCATCTCAAGACATGGCTACCCAAGTGACGCTGGCACCATTAAGTACCACAGAGCAAGTCACTTATGCTTACCATAAGAATATCCCCACTACATGATCTGCCTCCACACTCTAAAAGCAGTTATCAGGAATATTCAGCAGCTACTCAACCCAAAGGAGAATTGCTAAACAGAGCAGCTGCCATGAAGAAAATTTGAAGCAGGAATTTAACTTTCAGTAGCTGAAAATGCACCACAGTATGTTGCAATTATATTATCAGTTAATGCAAAGTATCAGATTATAAGTGATGTAGGCTGATATATGTAGGCCACACTTTAAGAGCTACTAGGAAATATGGGCTACTGATTCACCACAAGAAGGTCCCACCCTCTGTGGATCACTGGCTTGGGAGCTTAAGTCTCATTATGCCTACTTTGCGGCTTTGGATGACCAACAATTTCTGAACCTTTAACATGGGTATGTTGTCAGTTAAATGAGAAAATATTGTATATTGAAATATGCAATACAGAAAATAAATAATACTCAGCCTAGGATGCCAGCTGAAGTGTTGATTTTAAAATGCTGAAGTCATATTTACAATAGCTATATGGTTGTTACATTGGTCCTAAAGCAGATGTGGGCCACCTGTGTCTCTTGGCCTAATTTCATGCAGGTGGCAAGAAGGGAGGAAATGGGGGGTAAAGTGGGTGACAGGAAAGGAAAGGGTGGGAGCCTCACCTAACCAACTCTGGCCTCACAAATGGCTCGTGGTATGCAGTCCCTTACCCCCAAGGGACTGCAGTCTTCAACAGCAAAAAGATTGTCTACTCCTGTACCTAAAGTATGATAGCTAATACAAACTAAGAACGGTGATGCCTTTTATTAAACCTTATTTTCTTATGAATGTCTCTTATCTCTACGGTAGTCTTGTATTTCTTTCTTATTTTTCAAGTGTATATGTTTATATGAATGTGAATGAGTAAGTTTATATTTGTTGAGCTGGGTCTAGTCATAGCAAAGATCAGGCTTCCTCAACCTCGGCCCTGATGTTTTTCAGACTACAGTTCCCATCATCCCTGACCACTGGTCCCGCTAGCTAGGGATCATGGGAGTTGTAGGCCAAAAAAAGTCTGGAGGGTGAAGGTTGAGGAAGCCTGGCAAAAAGATGCTTCAAGATCTTGAAATATCTTAAATATTAACTCCGTGAAAATTAGTGGGAGGTTTGTGAGTAAATTCCACAGGCCTTTTGTAATATCTTAAAAACTGTTTTAGTTTTTAATAGTTATGGTAGTAACTTGAGTGTGGCAACAGTGCTGACCAAGTTTCGTTTATATATCAGTTTTATTTACTTCTAGACAATGGATTACAGTCACACCTCGGTTTAAGTACGCCTCGGTTTGAGTATTTTCAGTTTAAGTACTCCGCGGACCTGTCTGGAATGGATTAATCCACTTTCCATTACTTTCAATGGGAAAGTTCGCTTCAGGTTAAGTATGCTTCAGGTTAAGTACAGACTTCCAGAACCAATTGTGTTTGTAAACTGAGGTACCACTGTAAATGTGTATTAGCAGTCAGGCTAATTATATACATAGAATCATGGAATTGTACAGTTGGAAGTGACCCCAAGGATCAAC
This sequence comes from Zootoca vivipara, assembly GCF_963506605.1. Classification (NCBI taxonomy): domain Eukaryota; kingdom Metazoa; phylum Chordata; class Lepidosauria; order Squamata; family Lacertidae; genus Zootoca; species Zootoca vivipara. The sequence goes on along the minus strand of NC_083278.1, from coordinate 36,026,760 downwards.
TATAGCCATCTGCTTGCAATGCAGGAATCTCAACAAGTGTTCCCCTATCCAACTTGTAACCATACTGAACCCTGCTAAACTTTGCAAATGTGCTAGCAGTTTTATTGCTGCACCACTAGGAGGACATGTGAAAGAGAACAATATGAAATTGGTTCTGGCAGCTGTTAGAAGTGGCTCTCACCCAACCTTGAAATTTCTGACTGGGATCCAGAGTATAACAGGATTCCTGTTGCTGGTGATGGAACAACCAATTCCTACACAAAAGGAGAACATTTGCTTTCTCTAATCAGCAGTGGGAGAGTTCTGACTGCATATGCAGTTTCCCTTTGATGGTCCATAGCCTCCTTTTTAAGTAATGCATTTCACATTTGGAGTAATGTATCGAAGGCAACTTTGATCTTGTATTTGCAGTATACCTTACCAGTACATTAAGAGCCGTAGATGACTAAAATTGCTTTAAGAAATAGAGGAGGGGTGGAGATGTTATGGCCTTCAAGATGTGACTACAATTCCCATTATCCCAATCATTGGCCATGTTGAAAAAAGAGGAAAAGTGCAAGCCCAAAAGTAAAACAAAGAGGTTCTAACTTGTCTCTTATGTCTTGGGATAGAGATCTTGGGATCTCAAGGTGGATGAGGTTCATGTGAGAAGGGCCATTCACCTTGCTTATGTATTTCTGACATACTGTACAAACATTACTAGACCAGTGTGGAATTGAGTCACAGTGAAAGTGCTTTATGAATTGCCTTAGATGCTTTTAAAAAATCATACAAATTTAGATATAAAAATAGGCACATCTCTGGCTATTAAGCATGATAGTTAAATGGAACCATGTTCAGAGGCAACATACTTTTGATTACCAAATGTAAGGGGCAACCTTCATGCTGTGATTGTGATCTTCCAGAGATACTTTTCCAGTCACTGTTGAAAATAGGACCTTGGCCTTCGATTTTTATTATGTGGACCCTACTTACATCAGAAATCCTGCCAGTGCACAAATGCCTGACAGTGTTTATATTGCTTCATATAATGGGATCCTTCAAAATTCCCTTCCCACCCTCAAAACCAGATGTCTATTCTCTTATAATATAGAATAGTGGCATGTTCACCTGCAGGGAAATTTGAAATGACAGCAGCCTACCCAGCATGGTCCCACTCTCTAGGCAGTCAGTTTGTGTGGTTGTTAGGATTATCAAATGATGTTTGCCTCTGTGAGTTTAGACAGCAATAGGAGTGAATATGCAGAAGGTATGGATCTGGGGGTTATGACAATGACATAACTCAAAGTGTGTGAAAACGTTCATCCACCATTCAGGTTTTAGTCATATACGTAGTATTTTAATCAATCACAACTACACTATTTAGTTAAAAGTTATGTCAGTTGGTGTTTTAAAATGTTGTGTAACTCTAAACCCTACAAATATGATAAGTAGGGCCATAATGTTAAGTCAATTGACTGGTTAAAAATGATAAATTAGCATATTTGATTGATTAAAAAGGTGCTTCCAAATAATCAGTCAGTGGATTTAAAAAATGTTTTCATGCTTGTTAATTCAGGTATATAAAAACAAACGTCAAATGTCACCTGAAAGGAGACATTCCCTCCTGTGTGAGAGATAAGGATGAATCTTCTTCTAAGATGATATTCTGCAACACTTGTGCATCATCTAAAGTAAGTATACTTTATTCTTCAGTACTAGTCTTTCTTGTAAGTAAATTAATGCAGATTTAATTGAAATTTTGAATAAAACTAATATAAATCCACCAAGATTTTTAAATTTTACTTGCAGCTCTTGCTGTGCTAGAGTACATGTCTTACGCCAGCTTGGTCTTGCTTAGTGGTAGCTGAGGCTATGTATGCACCATAGGTACATTTAAAGCACACGACTTTCCCCTGAATCTTGGGAACTGTAGTTTGTTAAGGGAATTTAACCCTGAGAAGGATAAACTACAGTTCCCAGGATTATTTGGGAGAAGCCACGTGCTTTAAATGTATGGTGTGTTTGCAGCCTAGGGTGTTATTTTAGTTTTCCTCCGTCTTCCTTCTAAATTGGAAAATGTGTTGTGTAATTCCTTTCTGGTTGTCAGTGCACTGAAACAGTTAAGTCATTCTATTTCTGACGCAAAGCAAGCATAGAGGAAGGTGGACTTACTGGACTACATCACCCCTAAAGCTTATATATCAAGGACAAAGCTATTTAAAATGATAGTCCTTTCACACAAGCTACCCCTACATGTGTATCTGTGGTGCCACATCATATGCTCTGCCCAGTATTTTAAGAGAGTCTAACATATAAGAACACCAGCTTAGCAATGGAGTTAACTCATAGCCAATTCCCATGCCAGTTCCTTAAAAGTCTCAGTTTAATATTCCAGGTTTATTTTGATTAACCAATTTTTCACATGAAACATTGAGTTCATTTAAAAATTGAGCTGGAATCAACAGATATTAAACTAAATTCTGCCCTGTTTTTAATATAATGAACAAATTTTATTAAATCAAGAAGCTACAACTTATGATACATTCAAAACAAGATAGGCTTTTTAAAATCATAGTTTAGAAATTGTGGCTAGGACTTTAACAGATTTAACAATGTTGTATAGATATGGAAAGACCTTTGATTTAAATTATTAAATAACCAAATTATTTTTGAATTTATATTCAGAAGTGTCAATTTAAAAAGCTGTACAGTACTGGGGAAAACCATCATATACAAGGCATCACCCTCCTTCTTCAGACTGTTTGCTTGTTTGTTTAAGTAGTTTATAAATAGCTGAAATACCTAATTACTGATGTTTCTAAGAGGTGTTTTCATTTGTCACAAGGGAAGATTAATCTAGCCCTAATTCATTATCCTGGATAGTAAGAGACAGATGTCTTTCAAGTCTTGATCAATCACTCTGTTATCCATTGAAGTGTAGTGCTAGGTTCATACTCCTGCAGAATCCATTATTAAATATGCAAATGTTGCTAGGCATCTGTGGATGATACTGAGCTGTATTCTGTTCTCACAATATTATTATGTCTAGAAAAATTAGAATTCTGTACTTAAATCCTTCCCATTACTGGATCCGAGCATGGGCTTTTTTAGTCAATACTGTGCCAATATATTTGGAATGTGCATTCACAGAGATCTGCACCCATTCTCAAACAACATTTTTTTTATTTTTAAAACTATATGAATAGAAACACCACAAACCTGCTAGATGTTTCCCCTTGTTCTTTCCTTAAGGTGTCAGAGAACGGAAGAGAGAAAGTTTGGGGAAGAAAGAAATTCGTTATGCTGGCAGTACCGATTATGATGTGGTTACAGACATTATTAGATAAACGCTATATCACAGCTGGCTGTGTTAATCAAATGAATACATTTAATAATAGCAATTAATACAGAAAACACAAAACATTCAAGCAGGGCCTAATACAACTACAGTGATATCAGAAAAAATATTTCAACAGCACCTCAAGGTATGCTAAATGCGCTTAGTACATACAATTATTGAATGAGTTGGCAAAGCACTTATTTAGGCAAAATGCAGGTGCTGCTATACAGATAACAGAAAGCTGTAGGCTAATTAGATGAAGATATCTGCTTTAATGGAGCACATTTGACTTAATAATTGGGACCTGAGATGTCACACAGAGGACTGATGTCAGATAATATTTTTCCTTGGCATAGCTGCCAAGTTCTCCCTTTTTTTAAGGGAAATCCCCTAATGCTGAATAGGCTTCCTCGCGAGAAAAGGGAAAACTTGGCAGCTATGTTCCTTGGCCAGAAGTGTACTGTAATATATTTAGTCAGACTATGACTTAACTGTTTACATAAGTTAGATAACTCTTAAGTCTAAACAGTGATTGTCTAAAATACAATTAAAATCAACATTTCTGGCCTCTGAGAACAAAATATTTTTTTATTTTGAAGCTTTTAGGAGTTCCAATGGAGCAGTCATGAGCCTTGTGCCTGCCAATTAGATTAAATTTACAAATCAGCTTTCTGTGCCCACCCAAGTGGGGAAAATGGAAGAGAAGACAAACTAGACTGAAATGTAATCTTTCTCTGCCACTCTTTGTCTTTTTAAACAGTTGTATGTCTGCCCCATATTTTATTGTTGTTAGGCAAAATAGCAGTAACAATTATAGTTTAGCCACAACAAGTGGATCTTGAGAACTCCACATAACTTTCAGTTCCCTTCTGTAAGAAAGGTAGTACACACCAAAGTCTCAGCTCTAGAGGAGAGAGTAAGGAGTTTAGGAGTGTATAGGATTCTTGTTCAGAATCTATTTGTTTTCCATCTTCACTTAGTCTTACAGCTCAAAATGGTTTGGTGACAATTTTTAAAGCAAAAGAAATAACAAGAATTGCTGTGCCATATGAAAACATGCTAGAATCCATCCCAAACTTCTAGAACTTTCTTCTGGAAAACACTTTCTAAGGTAAATAATACAAGCATAATTTTGTTGTCATAATTCCTAGAAGGATGTCCAATTGATACTGTTACGTCGTGTATGTTTGTAATTAAAAAGCAGTATTTTGATGATTCTTTTATTATGGAATTTCTGCTTCAATAGGCATGTTTCTCCCAACCAAATTCTGCCCTCAAATGAATAGGGGCTGTCTCTTTGTCAACTATGATTATCTAACAAGGAACATATATGACGAAATGATATTGTTATCTGCATTTCCATTACACATAGAAGTAGAAAGCTACACATTTCTCTCCCACTGAAAATAGATGTTTCCTAGGATTCATATCAGTATGACCCATCTAATGGGAATGAGGAACAGTCTTATCAGTTTTATTACTAACACCCTCCTACACAGGTTTCTCACAGGAAGAGGAAACATGTGGAATGTAATTGACAATAAGGATAACATGGTGACATTTAAGCTTCTGTTTATTACAAAGAAAAAGAAAAACACAGCAGCTTTATGCAAAAAGCACAGTATTGCAAACTGAAAGCAGCAGCAAATTGATTGTGGTGAATTAACCAGTTGGTTGGGTTTCATTCAGTCTTTTCCTAGTCTGAATAGTACAAGACAAATCCTCTGCTGGTATAAATTAGTGTGGCCCTTTGACCTACATGCTGTTTTTATGCCTGCTTTTTCTTCTAACTCTAAGCACAATTAGATTGAGAGAAACCAATGGAAGTCAGCAGGTCTAAGCTGCTAGAAATTGACAATAAATAATGTAGGGGTAGCCAATGTGGTGCCCTAGAGATTGGAATAATATATCACCAACCATGTGAAGTAGGATGAATTAGCATTAACTGAGTCCAACACAGGTAATATTTTGCCTAGATGCTATTAGAAGATTAACTTCCAGCAGGGTTTTGAGGACCTGGTGGCGGAAAAAATATTTTATTGCTTTGTTGTAATAATGGCTCAGAAACAAAAGAAAATGGGAATCCGATTTGTCATTATGTTTGGAAGATGTGTAATTGCCCCAGTTTGCTACCTAAGTTCCTTAATGAATGGTATTAAAAGGGGGGAGGGGGGGAGACAAAACCACACACTGATTTTTATAAGCTCAAAACAGACATCAAGTACAGCACCAACTGCCAAATTTTTACCTACTTTGTTGGGCTGCAGGTATGCAAGGCCTTCAAATGAGGCTTCCAGGTAGCAATGGAAACGGATTTTTCATCAGCCGCATAACTACGCCATACACACTACATGCAGGATATATGATAAAGAAAGGGAAATAAAGGCAAGAGGGAGCAGGGGATGAAACAGAAAAGAAAAGCATATTAGTATACCAATACAAGTCAGGGCTTTTTTGTGTCATTCGTAGCACTGATACATGCCTGAGGGATGGAAGAATACTTTCATAATATCGCCAAGTGGCTGTCAGGTTTGTTCGTCTGCAATCAGTAGCATAAAACCTCCAAGCAGCCTTGTGAAAAGGAAACAATAGAAAGCACAAAGGAGCCAACAATATATGAAATGAAAGCATCGTTATCCCTATGGGAAATCTGCATTTTGTTCAAGCTGGAACCAATACCTGTTACTTTGGCTTAAATAATTAGTTCAGTAGGTTATGCTTGCAGAGTGCAATGAAGGTTTGGTTAAGTATTAAAATTTGCAAGAAAACTGTACACAAGAAAGTCACAATTTCAATGGAAGGGCTCCTTCCATTTGTGGAGAAACTGGAATCCAGCAAAGGTTTCCTGTTGAAGGAAGGGAAGGGGTGGTGGCAGTTTTCACTTGATTTCCCTCCATTCCCTTGCAGCCCCTAGCCCACCTCCCATGATGTTACAGAGGGTCTCCCAACCTTTTGGAAGGTCATGCTAGGGGCTGCTGAGCACAGTTCCGTATCCAATCCTACAGTGCTCAATAAAATAGAAGGACATATCTACCGCAACTTTAAGAAACTATTTTGTTGTACTGTGTGTGTGTGCATTTGACATTTATCTCAAATGATTTTAACTGCATTATAGTCAATATCAAGTTGTATTCTCATAAACATGGAGGTATTTAGCAACAATTGTTAGTTGTTTATCCAAGTAATCAACATTTGAAAATATTACAATAAATAAAATTAATATCAAATACAATTATCTTGGAGAACACAGCTTTTAGTGTGATGATAAACTTTATATGGTCTTTTGCATATAGTACTGAGGCCATGTTGTAAATTCATGGCTGAGGTAAGATTTTAAACTAGGAAGTTCCCTGCTCACACTTTTAACCATGACACTATGTCTGTACACTACTAAGCATATCATAAAGCTAATAATAAATTGTATGAACAGGCTATATTTCTAGGATAGTGGTTTTTAGTCCCAATTTTTCAAATTTCACATTCATACTACTTTTCATTTTAGTACAAATCAAGAGATTTAGATCCTGTGCAAAAAATAACTGCCTTCATCATTGGATGCCTTATGCGATTCTAAGACAAAGTTGAGCCCCAATCAATATGGCCAGGTCTTCCAGTATCATGAGGCAGAATGAGGCTATGTCTGGCAGTCCCTCTTCACCCCGTGCTGCTCCTATCCTTAGGACCTGGTGCATTGGCAGAACAATCCTTGCTTTTTGGTTGGCCTGGGTCTTTCATTTAGTTGCCCTCTCCCAATATGTGAGCCAGCAGCCCAGGGCACGCACTCCAGCAGCCATCACATATATACCATGTGTTGCTCTGCTCATGGGATGCAAGATAGCGCTACTGCATTGCAGCATTTGTTTGACTGGGTAGCACCTAGGTCCCAGGCAAGAGTAGTGAGTGATATGGTGAAGTGTTGAAGGGCAGAATGCAATATGCCCTGCTCCCCCTATGTTGCCTGCTCCCCTCAGGTGTGGTGGAGTTAGACACTGTCCCGTTGACAGTGTTGGTTTAAGATTCAGCTGCCAGTCTGGTAAGATTCTGTACGTGGGGTGGTGGTGGTGGTGTTATCTTACCTTTAGGCCGTGTCTGATACCATTAAAAGCCCTTGGTGGTATTTCTGCACTGGTCCTTGGGGAGTAGAGACTTCAGACAGAGGCTGTCTGTAACTACCCTGTCTTGAGTTCATCAGGTGTGAATCCTGGGCTAAATTGACACTACTGGTTAACCCTGGCTTAAAGTGAGATGGCGGCTTACTGTCACTGCTTGGGCTGCCATTCTCAATCAAGTGTGGGGATGAATCTGCAGTTTGTAAAGTCCGTATTCATGCAGGCTCTTAATTGACAGTTGCTGGCTCATAACAGTATATAGCTGCAATTCAGCAAATATAGAAAGTGAATTCCTATCTCTTTCCTCCCTTCAATATGAAAACACACATATTTTTAAATTAACCCCGTTGAGGCTTTGGCAGCAATATGCATCCCTCCCATGTTGTTACAAACCATGTATAAAGGAGGCTCCCATGCTAGCCAGGAACTGTGCACAGCCTGGAACTTGTCCAGTGGTCATGTCAGCATAACAGTTTTGATAGGTTCTGTTTTGGGAGTGGGAATGCTCTGTGATCGCTCAGACATCAACTTCCAAGGCAAGCATAAATGACAGGCTGAGGAAATGACTGACTGATCCCCAAAGAGACATTTGGCAGTTGTACTCTGTGGGCATGATCCAGCATAATTCAGGAATCAGTTCTGCCAAAGTCTTTCAGAGGAGATTAAATTTGGTTTTCAAAGAAATAATGTGTGTGTGTATGCACAAACATGAATAATAATGGAGAATTGATTCTGGGCTCTTAAATAAATAAATAATAGCTCATAGTAGACAATCACTTTGAATATAAGCCTTGATTTAACTGGGTGTGAAAAAAGCCAGGCAACACAATGTGCAGTATTCAAAACAGCAACAAAGTGAAATCTATTGCACTAAAAGTAAATGTAATTAAATGAAGCAGCTGTTTAAAACATCAAATATGCTAACATTTCGATTTACTTTTTGATTCCTTCTACACATCAATGCCACCACTGGGAAGGTGCCCATAATTTTAGGCCAACAGCTATTGTGATCAATCATTCAAACTGTTGTAGTGAATTGTTTGGACAGAGGTCTCTTCCTTCAAACTGAATGTATTTACCCCCTGGCACATTGTCAGAGACCCACTACTAATAATTAATTAAATGTGGGCGATGGTGCTGTGCCATAATTTAATCTGACATTTATTTATCAGTTCTGGGTTTTTATAGAAAACTATTTTGTAAACTGTGTCATGCAAAATATCACAATTTGTATCTTTCTAGGTCTTCTGGAATGATTACTTCTTGAAAACACTACATACAGTGTGTTATCCAAGCACTGAACATGAGACATGTCAAGCACAAACAGCATCTATTGAAATCAACAATGTAGCCCTTTTTAAAAAAATCTGAAATAGTGCCAACCAGCCATTTAGTAGGAAGGCAGGCACATGAGGGACAGAATCTAGCCCCTACCCCTGAGCAGCAGATTGGCTTGATTTCAAGTTTTAAAAAGAAATACATGTGAAGCATCCCAGCAACTTGATGAATCACAGTTTTTGTGCATGATTTCTCATCCAGTTTGGATTGTGTGTGCAGAAGTCCAGTTCCATATGTGCATGGTCCCTAGCTAGATGGGAGGAAGATATTTACTGCAACATGCTGCATCATGGCGAATAATCTGGGTTATGTTTGCATTTCTTTTACAACTTTGCATGATATGGATTGTAATATTCCTGAATGGAAACTTTTCAAAAAATCTGATTCATTTGGCACTTACTTGAATTAAACTGGCAGCGGGATTCCTTCTTTTTTCAAAATGTTTCTGACGATGCTGTTCCTGTACTTTTAATGCAAATCCTGACCCAAGAATGCCCTGGAGTACAGTACAGTATGAGAAATATTCATGGTCAGGATAGTCGTTTTGGTAAGGGGTTAAGAGCATATAATCTTTAAAATCATCTAGAAGTGTTACACATACAAGTAGCACCTGCCATAGTAAGAATGGCTCCCCCACTCTTTGGATACTTGAAGTAACACATTGGACACAATCAAGTATGTTTAGTGGCCAGACAATACAGGGTTGTGCCAATTCTCTACAATATAGGGAGCAGAGCAATTTAAAGCACAGTAGTGGTTGGTGGAAGGAAAACCGCTGCAGCTTTCCCTTGCTCATACATTTCCCCCGAACAACATTTCTCCAGCTTTTTCTCTCTCAAAAGGGACTTCAGTCAAAAGTCTTGGTGCCCAGCCAGGAGCAAAATGAGGACAGGCAGTTTTGGGGGAAAAGTGCTGGTAGAAGAGGGGTTCACTAACCCTCTCCTATCTGCAGCCTGTGTTTTGAATTGTCCCAGTCCAGTTTTAAAGCAATTCAGAAAGAATCTACCATCACCATTTTTACCATTTACACCTCACTGTTCAGTTTGGCCCTATGCCCAGAAGTGCATGCTATGTTGCCAACTTGTGTTTTCACAAGTTTTCCATTGTAAAGAAGGGAAGATTTGCCAGGAAAAAATGACAGGTGAGAGGAGAGTGATTACCGCTTTTTTTTGCCTACTCCTTTTGTCCTACCGGTACTTCCCCTGCCACAGTATGTACACCCCCACACGTATTCCAGACATTTCCCAACATGTATGGAACAATGTAGAAAGGGTAATAGCAAATGGAAATTGCAAGGTGCAAATGACGGGAAGGGTTAAGCACCCTCCTCTCATCTGTGAGCTCTTACCTGCAAATCACTCAGCTCCAGTGCCCCTTTGTAGAAAACCAGGGGTTAGCCTAAAAATGTGAAATAGCTGAGTAAACATGTCGTCTACCCCCTGTGCACTTAATAGCAGCTTGAGCAGGCAATCTGCACTGGGGTCATAGTGCAGGAGGAAAGGAGGAGACAACCTCTGTCCCATGCTGCAGCCCCAATACAAATGCATGGAATGCTGTGACTGTTTTTACAAATGAAAACCATATTGGGATCTTCAACACAATGTATAGTTTAGCCCTAAATATCAGTGAAATAACTGAAAGAGCTCAACTGGGATTCCTTTAAACTGGACTTAAGTGTGAAGACAGGAAACCTGCAAATTCAGCAGCACTTTTGTTTACTTGCACCAAACATACGTCTTAAGGAAGCATCACAATTATGGCACATAATGTAGTATTTTTCTCACACTCCATTTGAAAGGTTGAGACTGAAAAATAGCAGCTTGCCTAAAGTTAGCCTAAGTGAGCATAGGGTGATTTAATAGTTAAACCAGGGACCTCTAGGTCATAGCACAAGTTTTTAACCACTGTGCTATATAACCTTACTCAGTGCATATCACCCTATACTGCTGAATAAAAGACTTGTATTGGGGCCCCAGGGTTGTTTGGGTTATTTATTTATAGAAGCAAACTTTTTAGAAGTAATGTATACAATGATCATTTAAAGGGAACATGGGAAATATTCCAATACATGTTACTAAAACTCACAGCTAGGTGTCACTATCAGCAGGCAGGCAAGTTTATCTAGGTTCACAAGAATTTCAGCACAGATTATATAGTTTGCTTCCTTCAAGACCAGTAGTTAGCAGCTGGATCAGAAATAATATTTCTGACTTATAAACTCTAAGGTAAGTGCTTCACTTTAATTATTAATATAACACAGCATGCCTGCAAGGCATGGAAACAATTTGGTTAATTATATCACCATTATTATTATTTTGCATCTCAGCTGAAATAGGTTGAGAATATTCATAATTATACTAAGAAGCTCAAGAGGATAGAACAGTGTGTTCCCTAGCCTTCTGCAAGATGAGTAAAATTTCTTCTGGATGTTTTTTGACAATTCAAAAAACATTACAAGGATAATCTCATTACATTTGCCCCCCAAAAAAGTTCTGCATGAAAATCACAGTGATATATTAATTACTAGATCTTCACTGCGGATCCCATAACCACACAATGATATGTGTTTTTGGACAAAACAGATATATTTTCCACTGGGGATATCTGGAAGCAGGTTATTTAGCCACTTTAGATCCTGCCCACATCAACCATGTGGATAGATGGGGAACTAGGGTGGACTGAATCTTGTCATTTATGGATAGTGGGGGCTGAATGCCTAATTCCCAATAAGCCTCACTAACATGCCTCACATAAAACACTGCTTACTGGTTGTGACTATGGAATGATATATGGGTACAATATTACCAAAATAAATTTTGGGACTTATCAGATAGATTTTACAGTTCTCACAGGACAATAAATGAGCTTTTAAAGCAGCTTCAATTTCCCCCATTATAGATTGCAGACGCTGCAGTGCCATACAAATAACTGTCACAGTGTTGTTTCTCATGTATGTCATCTTAAAGAGTTTGAAGTTTTGCAAACAGTTGTAAAGATACTCACAGCAGGCAATGCAAAGAAAGAAATGCCAAGCAGTGCAAACCCTGCAGAAAGCAGCCTTCCTAGCCAGGTGAGAGGGGTTTTGTCTCCATAGCCAATTGTTGTCAATGTGATCTGAAAAGATACAATTATAATTCACTGTGAGAAAAAAAGAGGATGATACACATGTCGATAATTTTAACATTAACAGGGCAATATTCACAATGGCAAAATGATAAAGAGTAACCAAAATATGAAATTTTCCTGGTCCGTAAGTAGTGATTTGAATGGGGCGTGCTCACTAAAGAACTGCCTCATTCCTCAAATTGGTGGTGCCTGGTGTCCACTGGGACTGGTAGGGTTGGGAAGGCAGGGAGACTAATAGCAAGGGAGGCCAGAGCCAACCAATTCTCATTTTGTCTTCCTCCTCATCCCTGTTGAGTTCTACAAAGGCAACACTGAACCTAAGGAGGAAGTTGACAGGCAGTGCCATCCCATGGACTGCTTGTAAATAAGAAGGCAGGCAGGTGGGGGGGGCAGGCTAAGAGCAGAATGAGATTGCTGGAGCAGCCTCCACTGCTTTAATTATGGACCCGCCTCAAATGCTTCAAGCTGTTTTTGATATTTCTCCCCTTCTCAGAAACTGGATGTAATCCTGCCTGCAGGTGGGAAGTGGCTTGTTGGTATTGTTGGGGTGAATGAGTGGGCATAGAAAGGGTTAACTCCCTTCCTGGTGGCTGATTTGTGCTTGCAAATGCCTCCCACACTTCAGCAACTAGATCTAAGAATCCACACTTGCACATGCAGCATGCCCATTTGTTAAATAGCAGAATCAGACTCCCTTGAAACAACTGCTTATGAACCCTGAGATAACAGAGAGATTTAGTTTAGAATTAATCTGGATGTCTAAACAAGTAGATTAGTTGAAATATATTCTCATATGAGAGACACCAGAGAAGTTAAAAAGACCAGGAAAACCCTCAATTAGGTTTTAAGAAAACACCATAAAATGTGTAATCAAGGCCATTCAATGAAGTTCATTTAGAAGGTATTTTAACCATTAAACCACGCACATCACTGTAGCTTTTAAGAATGACAACAAATTCAGAAGTACATGCTACTGGAGACCCTATTATAGAGGCAGTCTAGCATAATAATTTTTAAGAGGAGAAACAATGACTTGACTTTTTCACTGCGGGGAACTTGTGTCACCATCCCTTTTATTTGCAGAACCCCTTGGAGAGGGAACTCCTTTTTCAAGCTGCAATTTGTTTTTACTCTTTAAATAACAGTAGAGCTTCCCCTGCTGTCAATACTGCTGTGTGAAACTAACTGTATAACTATCATGGGCACATATTGTGCAGATCCTGTGTCACCATCACTGATGACAAGACAGAACGGTATCTTACACACCTCTTTCTCTATGCCTCTGATATGGATACAGCGCCCTGATTTCATTTACCATTAACTACATCTGTATGCTGTTTCCGTGCGTTGCTCTGGTTTGCCAGAAGCGGCTTAGTCATGCTGGCCACATGACCTGGAAGCTGTCTCCGGACAAATGCCAGCTCCCTCAACCAGTAAAGTGAGATGAGTGCTGCAACCCCAGAGTCGTCTGCGACTAGACCTACCGGTCAGGGGTACCTTTACCTTTACATCTCCACAGAGCTTGAATGGCCACACCTAGGCAACCAGATTGCTTGCTGTTCCATATGCAAATTTGCAAACCAATGCTGCTTTGTTTGGTAAAAAAGGTCCAAGCCAGAGGGTGGACTCTATCTTGTTTCATCAGTGCAAGGACTTATGCTTGTGCAATAGAACTTTCCCCCTTCTCTGCTGCTGTGCATCCAGTGCCCCCCCATTTATTTCACAGGATAAAGTCTGGTCTGGAGGGTTAGGGGAACCCCCTGAACAGACTTAGGCAGGAAGGGCAGGAAGAGGGGACTTCTATTTTGAAAGCAAAAATCCTTGCACTTGCAGAAGAACTTAGTTGGATATTGCCCATAGCTGTGTCCCTGAGGAAGGGCCGTCATTTTACTGTTTTGTAAACTATAATTACTATTGATAAAGTTTTATCTTTCAGTCCTATCTGAGACCTCTTCTTTTGCTTCTGCATGCAGATTCTTTCACTGACTGCTGCTTTGCATAAGTTAAAAAGGGATCAATTCATAGCTTTGAATTAACCCCCCCCCCCAATATTTACAACCAAGTCCCATGAATTTCTCTCTTGATTGGCTTAATAAAAATAAATTATATTTCCAAAATAAATGTAGGGATAGCAAAGACCTGAAATGTTAACAGAGGACTAACAAATATATTTCCATTCCTTGATGGCCCTGCCAGTTCTACAAAGTTCTTTCCTCAGCAAATCAGCATCAACCTGTTTTATCAGGAATGGACCTGAATAATCTGGCCTTCATCCAGGTTGCTATCACTGCCAGACACTGGAGAATAGAGAGATGTTTCCAAACTACATTTGAAGAAAAGAAGAGGAGCTTATGAAAAGGATAGCGCCAGCTGTCATCTATCTTTAATGACACTGCTGGCTCACAGTCTCCGCAGCAGAGAGATATACCATGGGTCCTGTAGATCTTTATATAATTGCAAGCCCTTAGAAAGAAAGAACAGCAGCACTTCTCTCTCTCTCTCTCTCTCTCTCTGAGCAGCATCCAGCCTGTTCTTTCACACGCTCAACAGGTTCTGAAGCCCCCTGACAAGGACATTACACCTTTTAAGTGTATCGGAGACTCCTTGCCTCCTTTGAGCCCTGCTGCAGGGTGGTTCTTGAGCGATAAAGAGATGTCACATCTTCACAAGTCTACTTCTCAACAGCGGACTTGTTTTTGCCTCAACACTGTAATAGTGTAATTCAGAAGACATTTAGATTGTGAACTCCTAATGTAGGTTCTAACATCCTTAGGGCAGAGCCTTTGCTTACATTTCTCTGTGAAGCACAAAGTACACCGATGGTGCAATATAAATAACAAGCAATAGTAATGAAAAAAAGTGTTTTCCTCAACCAGTCTAACTAGTTTTCCACAACAGCAATCTTAACTTTATATGCAGATGTGAAGGCCTAGAACAGTGATGGACAACCTTTTGAGCTTGGTGTGTCAAAATTCACCAAAAAACCGAGCATAACTCGGGTGATGTGTCACTTCAAGAAAAAACCTATAATTTCGCGATATTTCTAGTTTAAATAACAAAAATGTATAATTGTAATATATAACTGTATTTAATAAACCAAAAACTAATTATTTAAGCAAACCAAACCAAAAACCCCTTATCACAAAGTGCCCAGAGTTGAACTTTTTGGGGGGAGCTGCTGACCAAAGTTTTGGAGGTTTTTTTGGGGGGGGGTGCCAAAGTTGCTTTGCTTTGGGGGGGGTGACCCAAAGCTGCTGCGCTTTTGGGGGGGAAGAGAATAGAAATAAATGACGAATAATACCTTCGCTGGAACTAACACGCAGCACCGACATAGTCTGGCAAAGTGCCAAAAAACACAGCACAGAACTGGTTAAAAACGAACGCTGTTACACCCAATCATCGTCTGCCAAAGCGCCAGAAAAAACAGCACAGAAAGGGTTAAAAACACAGCGGAGACAAGCTGTAGGAGGAGCGGGAGAACAAATGGGGGGCAGCAGCGTGAATGGGCCGATGGGGTGCATGCCAGCAGTGAGGGCTCTGCGTGTCACGTCTGACACGCGTGTCATAGGTTTGCCATCACTGGCCTAGAAAAAAACCAGAAAATTTCAGGAAAAAACTCGGGTTTCCCCTTTTTTGTTTTTTACTGAAAAATAGGGAAAATAGGTAGGAAAAATAAAAAATAGATTATGGAATGTTTTATTTTAACATGATGAATAAAATATTTTAAGATAAGGGGTTCAAATATTTTATAAACCATTTCTAAAAAATATGTATGGTATCAGATTATTCTAATTTCTGTGAGGACAAGCAAGTCCTAGGTTACAAACTGAACTCTCCAATGCAAGAACAAGATACATTTCTTCCTTTAGGAGGTGCTGTTGTCACCAGAAAAGAAAAAGGTTTCAGTTTTGTTTTTGCATGCATGTGGTATGTATGGTTCTGTTCATCTTCACTAGGCCTCAAAGCACTTGAAGAAAATATAGAGCAACAAAAGGGCCTGAAAGTATATAGTTTACAGTACTTAATTTAATAAGGTTAGGGTTAGGGTTACTTTTGGATTTTTAAAAATTGTTTTGTGGAGTTTTCTTTGTTCCACATAAACTAGTAAACAGTTCAGGAGATGGTTGCTCTATTTGTTACAAATACAAATAAATATTATTTTAAAAGTAAATTCTGTTATTGAGAACTTCATCATTTACCTTGCTGTGTGAACAAGAGCTCATGCTTATCTTTATTTATTTCATAAAATTTATATACTGCTTGATTGTAAAAAAACAGACCAACCAGCAAAGCAGTTTTCAAAATGTACCTTAATTTTGCATAAATGCTTTCGGCAGCTATGACAAAACAAAGAATTATGATCTGTAATAAGCAAAATCTCTCTCTTTCTGGCTAGCCCTAAGTTTCTTTCTAGAGAATTAAAAATTCCTTTTGTTATGATCTTCAGTAACAGACACATCTTTGAAAAGGTCTGGAACTGGTATATCCAAATTAGGATAATATCAAAAAGCTCTTAATTCCCTAGGTATGTTATTTAATGCAGCAAAATTTATTTCAGTACACTACGGATAACTGTTAATTAACCAAACAATCCAAAAATTAATCAAATGAGGTTAAGTGATGAGTGTCTTTCTTATTATAATACAGCTACTCTAATTAGTGAAATCTTAAATCTTAATTAACCATACCAAAGGGACACTTATCATTTCTATCCACAGATCTTTCTGTCATGTGGGACTAATATGCTTCAAAGCTTCAAATACCAACATAATTCAGTTGCTGCCAATATGACTTAAGGCTGTCTTCTCTGATTATGAACTGGTTTGCATATCACGCTAAGCCAAACCATGGCTTAGACAGCAGGCATAGGCAAACTCCAGCCCTCCAGATCTTTGGGACTACAATTCCCACCCTAGCTAACAGGACCAGTGGTCATGGATGATGGGAATTGTAGTCCCAAACATCTGGAGGGCTGGAGTTTGCCTATGCTTGGCTTAGAGCAGGCATCCCCAAACTTTGGCCCGCCAGATGTTTTGGACAACAATTCCCATCTTCCCTGACCACTGGTCCTGTTAGCTAGGGATCATGGGAGTTGTAGGCCAAAACATCTGGAGGGCCGCAGTTTGGGGATGCTTGGCTTAGAGAGAAATCATAGGCTCCAGGAAAGGAGCTCCCTGCCTCATTGCTCCTTCCTGGTCATTCTGCTTCTGTGCTGCACTGAACTAAGTCACAGCTGGCCTAAGCATGCTATCTGAACCTGACTTACAAAGTAATAATGAGTGGTAATCAAGATCTGTGCTATGGTTTATAGCTCATGTTTGTTTGGGGGAGTTAAATCACAAGCCCTGGACTGGATGATACACCAAGCCAAACCATGACTCTGCCTAGCCGCAGAATGGCTGGGCAAGAGCACAGTGGCTACAATCTCCTTTCCATGAGCCTGCAAGGGAGCACTTTCATGCCAGGCCATGGTTTTTAAATATTGCATAGTGTAAATCATGTAGGTCAGTGGATTCTGTACTTACTGTGCCCCACCACAGAGCATCTGCATATGTAGAAAATTGAGCATTTGTATCTTTTTCAACCAGGTAGACGAGGAAAGATGAAAAAATCAATACTAAAAATCCTATGTACCAGGCGGTGATTAATTCCTATAGGATAAAAAAAGAGTATTAAAAACAAGCATTTTGAAAACCTATCTGTACCAATACCATTTATTGGAATATTTGTTCTTCCATATTCT
Organism: Zootoca vivipara; assembly: GCF_963506605.1. Lineage (NCBI taxonomy): Eukaryota > Metazoa > Chordata > Lepidosauria > Squamata > Lacertidae > Zootoca > Zootoca vivipara. Next base: position 36,009,122 of record NC_083278.1, on the reverse strand, counting down.
ATAGTTACTTTATTAGTTACATACAAAAAAATTCCCTGAAATACATGCATGAATGACTGACGAAATTCAGAGAGGTGAAGGATATGAACAGGCCCTTACCTTGCTATGTGCATAAACCACTGAACCTAACAATTTCCAGGTTCCTCCTCTTCGGTCCATGCGCACCATGCGAAGGATCTGTAGGAAACGAAGACTTCTCAGTGCTGATGTTGCAAAAATGTTACCCTGAGTTTTTGCAGAAACAACTGCTATTGAAGCGATGAGAACAATGATGTCTGAAAGAAATACATTACAAAATACATTAATGTACGCATATGGACCAGTAATAGCTTGATAGTATATTGTCATATACTGGGTGAATTGGATGGCTTTGTATGTTAAGAATATTCTTTTACAGTATTTATGCTGAAAGAAAGTGAATTGTAACAACAACACCCCTATAAATGCAAAAAAAAAATACAATACTATAAAATGTTGCAGTGACCAGTGTGAAGTTCTATCAAAAGAAATGCCTTTTTACTCATTTACAAGAATACACAATTTACAAGAATACATAATACACAACCATCTTACCCAAGTTCTTAGACAGCCTCCAGTTATTTCAGGCATGTGCTCTACAGTCCTCATCTAATTTGTGTGTGTCAATTTCATGGGACCAAACTTTTAACTGAAAAGGATCTAATATAAGTTTTTCTCACTAAAAGTTCTATGCAGCTCACATATACCTAGTATTGGGAACATTAAGGAAGTTTTCAACAATGCTTAATTTTTTGTTCTGATCTATGGGTTGGTTGGTTTTTAACTTACAAACATGTATGTATGTATGTACACCCAAAGGTTCCAGGACAGAAGATTTATTTACCTTAAAAAGCATAATTAGCAATATCTGAAATCAGAGTAAATAATAGATTGCCCAGTAAACCCCACCATCATCAGGAATAAAGTAAAGCACACTCTCTATCCACAATGTACTTTACCCCACTCCAATGGTTGAAACAAAGAGGTACATCTTCACTAATCGGCAAAAAATTGTTGAAGTTGGGAACACCTTGAAGGGGACATAATTCCATAAGTGTGGTGCCAGAGGAGAGAAGGCCCTCCCATGTAACCTCCATGCTTTGAACCTCACTCAGCAATGGGATCACAAATGGGACCTCCCCTGCAGATCTCAATACACAGGCAGGTTGGTATTAGTGGAAACATCCTTGAATTGCAAAATAATTGCAAACCAGTCAAATTGTAATAATTTGAAGTGTGGCTATTTAATTGAAGAGTGCACCCTTTTCTGCTCCTGTTAATAGATGGAATTGTTAGCAATACATTTGCCCCCTTTGGCTACCCCTGAGAATAATCGGAAGCAGTGATAATAACTGAAAATGCACTATAGGGATGGAATCATCATGCTGATGCAATAAATTTACAGCAGCAATTCGTGTATGAGATTAGCATTCGGCTGACATACTAGCTTTTATGTAGGAAGGAGCTCAAAGGTACTATTCCTTCATCTGAAATTTGAAAGTCCAGGAAAGGGTGTATAGCACACTTTGCTTATATATTTGAATCATTTTACTTTCCATTAGATTAGCATCTATTACAGTCTCAATCTAAACCCACTGACATGGGAGTGACAGCTTAATCTTATGTTTATCTACTCAGAAATAAGTCCCACAATGCACAATGGGGTTTACTTCCTAGTAAGTGTTTTAAGATTTGCTAGTGTCATATTGGGGAGCAAAATGCTGTAGTTATTGGGACAAACTAATGTTTACAATGCAGGATGTGAGCTTTTGAGTTCACAGTATTCTATTTCAGACTAGACGAACTACCACATGACTATTTCTTGATAGTAATAAATTTAATATTTTACTGATGTTATGAATTTATTATAATGGACCAGTGGAGATACCTGATTTAATATATGTCCACGGAGCTTACTTCCCTGTATGCACACCAGTTCTAGCCACATTTCAAATCATTTGCACCTTTCCCCAAGCAAAGGGTTGGCAATGAAAAAGCTACCTGTTTTGTTATCGTATAGGCAGGGCAATAGACCTGTTATTGCCATGTCCCGAGTTTCAGATGCTTTATTGTAGCTGCTTCCTTATCCCCCCTCCAAAAAAAAAATATCTATGGGAATATTTAATGATGTTCTTAATGAAGCCCTGAAATGAGAATGTTTTCTGTAGTAAGCTACCTTTCCCTGTGCCGATTCTGGAATTTCCCACAAGATCCACTCATCCCAAGTGATTCCATAATTCAGAGGTTACCAAAGCAGCAGTGTCACATTGCTCTAATAACCATCTCACTGTCATGGGAGATGGCAGCCAACTCTTGAAATACAACCCTCAGTACACCAAGGGTCTGAGATGGATAAGTGTTGAAAGCATTTTGCACCTTTCAGAAACTGGTGTTTAGATTAAATTTAGAGCTTTCGCATGTCCTGAAAAACTAAAAGTGACTTATTTTTTGGGGGGGGGTGGGGAACAAAATTCTATGCTATTTCTAGATAAAGATCAAATTCAATGGAAGCAGAGGTGGTAAAATTTGTTCCAAATAACCTTTCAATGCAGATAGTCGTACACTGATGTGCTTGTAGATGAGTTACAAGTAGGTAGCTGTGTTGCTCTGCCGTAATCAAAACAGAATAAAAAAATTCCTTCTAGTAGCACCTTAGAGACCAACTAAGTTTGCAATTGGTATGAGCTTTCGTGTGTATGCACACTTCTTCAGATTCTTCAGGTATCTGAAGAAGTGTGCATGCGCATGAAAGCTCATACCAATGACAAACTTTGTTGTCTCTAAGGTGCTACTGGAAGGAATTTTTTTATCTTGTAGATGAGGTTATTGTGCTCACGGAACAACTTCCACATGTGGAATAGAACCTCCCCCTCTCTCCTCCCCCAGCATCCCCCCAAAAGCTCTGAATGCCTGGGGAAAACACTAGAGCAGATATGGAAAGGGAAGGAGCAGGAGACAAAATTCCATTGTGCAGTTGGAAGTCGTTCCATTAGTCCAATGACTTCGTTATACACAACCCTTGATTTGTGTGTGTATGTAAAAAATTGACAAGCAAAATACAGATAGACTTTGCATTATTTACATTTCAGTTTCTTTGTCAATTGCACAGTTGTATTTACATTTTTTTAATATAAAAAAAGTTAAACAATATTTTAAACCAGCATTAAACAGGCTTTTCATCCTTCTGGAGTCTGAATTTACTCCACAATTTTAACTATTATTTTACACACAATCTACTGGAAAAGTCACAGCTAGTTTGAATGTTGTGTGTCGGCCTTTTCATAGCTTGAATTATAGAGCTATCTCATTCTGTAGTGGGCTTGACAACAGTCCTAGGGATTGTAATTCAAAACCATTAGACTTTTAAGTCTTGTTCTGAGGGCAACTTGTGTGCAGGGTGACTTTGCCCAGCAGCATGGGGCCCAGAAAGCAGTTGGGGGGGGGGGAATGCTGTATCTCTTCGCAACTCTTGTGAGATCTTGCAGGATGCTGGGCATCCTGTACGATTTCGGGAGATGCAAGAGGAGCCAAGGCCTTAAAAGGCCTCACCCATGAGGATTCGTGGCCATTTTGCCCTACAAGCTTCCCACCCACCTGCTCTTGGTGCTAGAGCCTCACTGAACTAACTACTAGGGTCACTGCTTTACAAGGCCAGAAATAAGTTTTTTCCTTCCCAACTTGAGTTGGCCCTCAGTTGGGAGTTTTTTCTGCCTTTCCCTCAGTGACATAAAGCTTTGCTTACATTAGGTGCTGAGATGATTCTGTACTTTTGTGGGGCAAAAATGGCATAGGGCAAGGCCAGCATAGTAAAGGGGCTCCCATAAGGGGCCTGAGGAAAGGGTTGACTAAGGCATGCTACCTGGCTGGAATTTTGCACCCTGGCTGCCCAGTGAGAACTTGGATGCCTGGCTTGCACCACACCAGGGTTCAATGCTGGGTGATCACCATGGATGGGATAAGGGTGGGGTGCCATGCTCTGCCATTCCACCAGCAAGGACTGACTGGAATGAGGCAATAATCCTTGCCTTACTGCCATGCCAAGCAACCCTGCTTACCTGCTGTAGTCATTAAAGTTTCAACCTGTTTTCACCCATCACTGCTGCCCTGTTTCAGTTATTGCACCGTTCTCATGGGTCACAGAATGCATTAGCTCTATATACATATGTGTAAGAGAAGAAGGTTCATCATTTTATAAAACTGCTGTTGGTAGTCCTTCCAAAAGTATTCCATATGCCACCTTCACATTGTTGTTAAGGTATTTATGGATTGCACGTTTCTAATTTTCACACTAGTTATTTATTTTGTGCACAGATGGTACGCTTAAGGTATGTTATTCTGGGCTTTTCTAGATTGTTGCTTTCATACTGATTTTATTTATTGTCTACTGATATTTGCTTGCCTGATAATAGACATGTGCTGAAATGTGTTGGGAATTTCAGCCACAAGTTCTTTGTGGTTTCTGACTTAGAAGTGGCTATTTTTATTGTGGCTGCCTGCTCCTTATTTGCTTTTGACACAATTTCTCAAATGTGTACTAAGGCCTGTAGCTGCTTTCCTAACATACTTCATGTGGCATCCAGGGAATTTGCATTCTACAAACACTACAAACTGCTGGCTTTGCAGGTGATATTCTGTTTAATGTACTGAGGCTGGTTAGCCATTTTGCTTCTTAAGGAGATGGTTGCCCTAGTATTACTTCAGTTCTTAGTTTGTGTAGGTCTAGAGCAGGCATTCCCAAACTTCAGCCCTCCAGATGTGTTGGACTACAATTCCCATCTTCCCCAACCACTGGTCCTGTTAGCTAGGGATCATGGGAGTTGTAGGCCAAAACATCTGGAGGGCCGCAGTTTGGGGATGCCTGGTCTAGAGCCACCTTCCCCAACCTGGTGTTTTGTCCAGGTGTTTTGAACCACAACTCCCATATGCCGAAGCCAGCATGGTCAGGGATGAGGGGAGTTGTAGTCCAACAACACCTACAAGCCTCCATGTCTTAACAAATTTTCTCAGGAAGGGAGTCTGAGGAACTGAGGCAAATAGTAGCAAAGAGAGACAAAATTCTAGGCTTTTCAAAAAGATAAGCCCTATCTAACCTTTTGGAGTTCTTTGAGAGTGTCAACAAGGATATGGACAGGAGTATATGTTGTGTTATTAAATTTTCAATAAGCTTTCAAAAGCTAAAAGCAGTCATGAGATGAGGGAGCAGGTCCTCTTATGGATTGGTAACAGGTTAAAAACCAAAAAGCACATTTCTCACAATGGAAGGATTTGCCCCAAGAGCTCAGTATTGGGATCTCTGCTTCCTTAATTGCAGTTAAATGACCTGGATTGGCAGGGGGGAGCAGTAATGAGGTGGCCAAGTTTGCTTATTGTTCAGGATGGTAAAAACAAAAGAAGATTGTGAGGGGCTCAAAAAGGAGCTTTCCAAAGTAGGTGAATGGCAAATGTGATTCAATGTAAGCAAGTGTAAAGTGATGCCACTGGGGCAAGACTGCCTAACTTCATATATATGCTGCTTATGGGGTCTGAACTGGCTGTCCCTTCAATTGCTTAAACCACCCACTTCAGACAGAGCAGTCAATGGGTTTTTTCTATGGATAGGATAGATATAACAGTTGTTGATACAAGGAGGATACCCTCTAAGGAAATGTTCTATAAAGGTTTAGGTTGTCCTGAGGTAGTTTTCACTGAAATTGCAAAAACATTTCAATCTGCAGATGATGTTTTTGTGTGTGTCCTGGAGGAATTCCATTTTAAATGAATGTGAGCATCAGTGGGTTGATTGTAAAGATCTGTGACTATCTTGTTTTTTATGTGACAAGAAGAACGTCCCATATGATTTGTAATGACTCTATTAAGTGCACATTTGATGGTGGGATGGATGGTTGGTATCATTTTTAAATTGTTCCAAACTTTTGTTGCTTGTGGTCCAGATGACAAAGGATGTCATAAATGCATCACCACAAATGAGCAGCTTGTTGGTGGGCTCCTTAACTATGACTTGTTCAGGCTTCTCAAAAACAAATTGGCATAAAATGGAGCCATGCAGAAGCCCAGGAGCAAACTTAAATAAGTCATCCTTAAAGAGCCCACCAACAAGCTGCTAATATGGTGGTGATACATTGGTGACATCTTTGTACTGGTGAACAGAATCAGTGGCAAATGAATGCTAGAACTTAAGGAGTTGTATCCAACTACAGTGGTGCCTCACAAGATTAATTTAATTCGTTCCACAAGTCAATTCTTTTTGCGAAAAATTCGTCTTGCGAATCGCGGTTTCCCATAGGAATGCATTGAAATTTCTTTTTTTGCCCATAGGAACGCAATAATTAAATTTCAATGCAGTCCTATGGGAAACCGCGATTCGCAAGACGAATTTTTCGCAAAACAAATTCGTCTTGCGAGTCACCATCAGATCGCAAGACGCATTCGTCTTGCGAAAAATTTGTCTTGCAGGGCATTCGTCTTGTGAGGTACCACTGTAAGTTACACTCAGAGTAGGCCCAATGAAAACAATGGACTTGTTAGTCATGTCCATGAATTTTAACGGGCCTCCTCTAAATGTATTGCACAGAACCAAAGAAAAATATTAACTCTGTCCTGCCATCAAAGTTACATGCAACAGTACCACTGAAAATTAATATAGCCCTTTGTCTTGTCATGAAACAAAACAAAGTAACCACGAACAATTCATGCAATCTACTGTCCTTCCATTTGCACAAAGTACTTGGTATGTCAAAACAGTGTTCAGATTCCTATATCCTGCCCAACATTTACTTTTAGATGTTTTACATGTAGCATTTTCCTCTGTTTTTTAAAAACTATTTTATTATTATTAAAGGTTTATTGGTTTACAAAGGTATGTGCAATGTCTCTTTTTGAAAGTTACATTTTCTGCAGGTCAGTTTCATTTGTTGAGACATTAGTGTTACATTAGGAAGAAAAGGGGGAAAGAGGTGGAGGGGGCCATGCTGGGTGGGGTGGCAATGTTTCTATTTTACTTAATGTATGTGTGGGGTTTTGTGTCCGCATCGTTTGTGCAGGTTCTTTTTGCTATTCTCTTGTTTTCCTTTGGTGGTTGGCCTAGGGTGTGGTTGTTTGTTTGTCACTGGCTGTGGTGAACTTTGTTTTCATGTGTGAGTGGGGTGGGTGGGTCTTTTTGGATCAGGTTAGCCATATTGATTCGTATGCTGTTGGTGGATTCTTGTTTGTTGTCTTGTTGGGCTGTGTATGTAATAAAGGGGAGCCATTTTTCTCTGTTAAAGAAACTGGATTTATCTGCTTAAAGCCAGACAAGTTATGATTAATCATCACCTACTCGTAAAAAGTAATTGGCAGGATTATCTTCAGGAAATTCTCTGAATAAATGGCTCTGTCTTGATTTTTGCAGATATTGTCATTTTAGCCAAATCGTCTCCTGAGTTCTCAAGAACATACACAATACTCTGGATGGAAATCCTGTTAATTATCAACATGGGAAATATTAATCACCCAGCCTCTCCAGTTTTAAAATTTTGTTTCAAGTTGCAAGAAAACTTAGAGTTTTATGATCTAAGAAACTAAAGTGGCTTAGATTTTGAAATATACTCGGAGTCGAGAGTGAATTTCATGCTCTTTATTCAGCTCATATTCATCAAGGAGAAGAAGAGAAGACGAATGGCTCTTTCCCCAAAACCATCTGCTTATATACATTATTTACACAATGGGCCTTGCGTGATTGGCTACTTCAGGGCTACACCTGTGGGCCAATTATATTGTGGATTGACTTCTGCCTGCAGCCTGATTGGCTGCTCCTACAGGCCAATCAGGTAGCAGATTCACTTCTGCCAGCCGCCTGATTGGCTGCTCCAGCAGGCCAATCAGGTTGCGGATTCACTTCCACCTGGAGTTGGATTGGGTAGCTCCCGCTGATTCTGAATCCTATTGTTCTAGGATTCAGCTCAGTACATAACACCCCTCCCCTGTAAGTTCCAGTCCTGCCCGGGAAGTTGCATTCGTAGTCCCCAAGGTCTGCTGGCCGCCTCCGTGTGCGTTGTGGCCTGGGGTGTTCCTTGGTCAGGGGTTCTGGTTCTGGCTCGTGTTCCGAGGCTGCTGGCTGTGCCGGGGCTGTCTGGTCTGGCGCCACTGAACCACTAGGTTGTGACTCTGGTTCCGGTGTCCTTCCAGCCTCGGGGCGCCCCTCTGTGCCTACTGCTTCTGCTTCCCCTGCCCACCCCTCTCGCTCTACAGGCCTCACTGCCCTGCTGTCCCCTTGGGACCCCTCTGTCCCGCTCTCCTCCCGGGTTCCTCCTGGGAATCGTCGCCGTAGCTGGTCGCAGTGGCGGCGCCAACATTGCCCCCCTTCCGTTAGTACCTCGTACGACACGGGACCGGTCACCTTGGTGACTGTGGCGGGTACCCATGCTGGGCCTACCCCAAAATTTTTTGCATACACTGGGTCCTGGGCCACAAATGTCCGGGGGTTCCTGCCTTTCCCCACCACTACCTCATCCTGAGCTCTGTCGGGGTGAAGTCGGTCCAGTCTAGTTGCAAGGCGCCGGCCCATGAGTAGTTCAGCTGGGCTCCGGCCCGTCGTTGTGCTTGGGGTGCTGTGCTGTGCTAGAAGAAATGCGGCAAGGCGGTATTCCCAGTCCCCTTGTGTTATGCGGCGGAGGCTGTCCTTGGTGGTCCGCACCATGCGCTCCGCTTGGCCATTGGTGGCAGGGTGGAATGGTGCTGAGCGGATGTGGCGGATGGCGTTCTGCGCTGTGAAGGTCTGGAACTCCTCTGACGTGAATGCGGTTCCATTGTCCGAGACGAGGGTGTCAGGGAGCCCGTGGGTTGCAAACAGCTTACGTAGTACCCGGATGGCTGCCGCCGTAGAAGTGGACGGTACCAGTGCGACCTCCAGCCATTTGGTGTAGGAATCCACCACTATGAAGAATGTTTTTCCCTGGAAGGGGCCAGCGAAGTCCACGTGCAAGCGTGACCATGGATGTCGGGCGGACTCCCAGGGCTGGACTGGGGCCCTTGGGGGATCCGGGCGGGATTCTTGGCAGGTCTGGCAGTGTTGGACCCAGGCCTCTATCTCTCTGTCAATCCCCGGCCACCACACATAACTCCTGGCAAGGGCCTTCATCCTCACTACCCCTGGGTGTGTCTCGTGTAGGGCTGTGAGGACCCTTTTGCGGAGGGGCTGGGGAACAACAACCCTGCTTCCCCATAACAGGCACCCCTTGTGGGCCGACAGTTCATGTTTGCGGTTTGTGTAGCCAGCGAATTCTGGCCCGGGGCTGCTGCTGGGCCATCCTCGCCACACCCAGTCCAGGACCCGGGAGATGACCCTATCTTTTGTGGAATGGTGCGCAACTTCTTGTGCCTGAATGGGTCGGTCGGGAAGCAGCTCCAGGGTCATAACCTCTTGCGCAGGCGCTGGGTCGGGGCCTGTTTCTGGTAGTGGTAGCCTGCTGAGTGCGTCTGCGTGGCCCATCGCCTTCCCAGGGCGGTGGATTAGTGCATACTGGTAGCCGGCAAGGAAAATTGACCACCTGAGGACACGTGGAGACAACACTTGGGGGGTCTGGTTCTCGGGGGCAAACAGGCCAAGCAACGGCTTGTGGTCAGTCACTATGGTAAAGGGCCGCCCGTACAAGAAATCATGGAATTTTTTTACGCCCTTCACGATTGCCAGACCCTCCTTGTCAATCTGTGAGTAGTTTCGTTCGGCTGCAGCAAGCGTCTGGGAGAAGTATGCCACCGGCACCTCTCTTCCATCCGGGAGTTGGTGTCCCAGGACAGCGCCGATGCCATAGGGAGAGGCGTCGCATGCCAGCACCACTGGCAGCCTCTCGTCGAAGTGTGCCAAGACCGAGTTTGAGACGAGCAAGTCCTTGACTGCCTGGAATGCGGCCCTTTGTCGCTGGCCCCACACCCAAGGGGCCCTTTTATCTAGGAGTCTGTGTAGGGGCTCCGCTACCGCTGCCTTATGGGGAAGGAAGGCATGGTAAAAGTTCAATAGTCCCAAGAATGACTGAAGTTCGGGCTTGCTCTTGGGCGCTGGGGCCTCACAAATGGCCCGTACCTTGTCACCGGTTGGATGGACCCCTTCTGCGTCCACCTTAAATCCCAGAAAGTCCACCTGCGGCACTCCCAGTAAACACTTTTCCCGCTTCACCTTGAGGCCCGCTGTCTGGAAACGGTGCAGGACGGAGCGGAGGCGGTCCTCAAATTCCTCTGGTGTGGGCCCGGCGATCAGTACATCATCGAAGAAGGGGGTGACGCCAGGAATCCCTTTAAGGAGAGAGTCCATTAGATTCTGGAATATGCCTGGTGCCACGCTAACGCCAAATTGCAGCCGCTTTACTCTGAATGCCCCTCTGTGCGTCACAATCGTCTGAGCCTCTGCTGTGGCTTCGTCCACAGGCAACTGTTGATACGCTTGGGCCAAGTCCAGTTTGCCAAAGATTTTTGACCCAGCCAGGGTGGCGAGGACATGGCTGACCACTGGCACTGGGTATGCATGGGCCGTGAGAGCCTTGTTTATGGTGCATTTGTAGTCTGCACAGATGCGGACCGAACCGTTAGGCTTGACGGGTGTGACAATTGGAGTTTCCCAGGGGGCGTTGGGCACCGGCTCCAGCACTCCTTGCTCCACGAGCCGGTCCAATTCCTCGTCTATGCGGGGTTTCAGGGCGAACGGGACCCGGCGGGCCTTGTGCCTGATGGGTCGTACAGCGGGGTCTAGCTGTAGGGCAATGGGGGGTCCTGTATATCGTCCCAATGCCCCATCGAAAACCCCTGGAAACTCTTTGCATATGGCGTCCACGTCCACTTGTAAGCTAGTGCGGTTCACCCCGGTAACGGCTAGCCCCAGAGGTCCAAACCATGCCAGTCCCAGTAAGCTAACGTAGGGGCCCTTAACTACCAGCAAGTCCAATTGTTGCTTTCGCCCTCGATATTGCACCCTGAAGGTCCCCACCCCCATTGTAGGGACCTTACGTTTCTGAAAGTCCCGGAGGGTGAATGGGGCCGGCCTTAGTTTGGGACCCCCATTAGGGCACAGTTCCCTTAATGTTCGGGCCGAGATTATGGATAGAGTTGAACCCGTGTCCAGCTCCATGCGGCATGGGGCTCCCTCTATCTGTACCTCTATATAAATTTTCTCTGTGCTGGGATGGGGCAACTGGAATACCTGGTAGTCCGTGATCTCCGTCGAGTTGCCTTGGTGCATGGTGCCGTGTGACCTGGGGCTCCTGGGTCGGTCATCTGATGCTTGTCGACGGGTGAGTCGAGCCCGACACACACGGGCGATGTGTCCCAATTTTCTGCACTGCCTGCACTCTGCGTTGCGGAAACGACAGGTCCTCCTCTCGTGGTTCTCCCCGCAGCTTGCACAGTTCCCTCCTTCTCGTCGAGGCTGCTGTGGTGTGTGTGCTGCTTGAGTGCGCCGCTGTACTCGGTGTACTTCCTCCCTGTCAGATTCGGATTCGTCGGTGAGGTCTTCGTGGTAGACCCTCGGTTGGGATGGCGGGGCCGGTCGTACCTCTTGCGTTGACCTATCGGCGGCTTCGGTTGCCAGGGCTTCCTCCAGAGCAATCTGGAACGTGAGGTCTTTTTTGGCGTAGAGGCGTCGTTGCAACATCTCGTCCCTCAGGCCACCGACGAGGCGGTCACGAAGCATGTTCTCCAACTCTGAGAAGTTGCATAACCGGGCGGCTTGGCGGAGGGAGGTCACAAACCCAGTTATGGTTTCCCCCGGGGCTTGCTGCTTTGCGTAGAAGGCATTTCGGCAAGCTACCACCGAGGGCTGTGGTGAAAAGTGCTCCTTCAGCCGTTCCATTATTGTTTTGTAAGAGACGGTAGCGACATCTCTAGGTGCAAGGAGAGCCCGGGCGATTTCAAACGTCTCCTCTCCACAGACGCTGAAGAATGTCGCCCTCTTCATGGCATCGTTGGTGACTTCTTTCGCTTGCAGGAGGAAGTTGAAACGGGCGGCGTACCCTTCCCAGTCTCCTGATGCTGGTTTGAATGGCAAGAAGCTGCTGTCGGTTGCCATTCTGGGTTCCTTGGGTCCTGGACCTGAAGCCTGGATGCACGGTGCGATGCAGCGGTGCAGCAGGTGGCGGTGCTGCGGTGCAGTGCGTGGTGGCGGTCAGCTCAGCAGGATCCCATCCTCGTCGCCAGTGAAATATACTCGGAGTCGAGAGTGAATTTCATGCTCTTTATTCAGCTCATATTCATCAAGGAGAAGAAGAGAAGACGAATGGCTCTTTCCCCAAAACCATCTGCTTATATACATTATTTACACAATGGGCCTTGCGTGATTGGCTACTTCAGGGCTACACCTGTGGGCCAATTATATTGTGGATTGACTTCTGCCTGCAGCCTGATTGGCTGCTCCTACAGGCCAATCAGGTAGCAGATTCACTTCTGCCAGCCGCCTGATTGGCTGCTCCAGCAGGCCAATCAGGTTGCGGATTCACTTCCACCTGGAGTTGGATTGGGTAGCTCCCGCTGATTCTGAATCCTATTGTTCTAGGATTCAGCTCAGTACATAACAGATTTCATAATAACAACTTGGACTGGGATGAGAAAATTGATTTGAGCTATTGCTGTGCAATATAATAGTGTTCTCTGGTAGCAAAAAATACAGGGGGGGGGGAAAGGGTGCTATATTTGAATTACCTACTCAATGGGAATTTTTGGAATGCATCTCAGCATTTAATGCACTTCAAACTACCTTTAATAATGTGGAAGAGAGCAATTTCAAGAGGCCGTTTCCCCAATATTATTGCTTTTTGGTGTGTGTCGTCCCCCCCCCCCAAATGTGGACAGCTATTCATCTTGGTTTGTTAGTCATCATAGTTCTACACAGAGTAAATCCATGCCCATTAATTTCAATGCCTCTACCCCCCCCCCGAGTATGATTAACAACCCTTTGTGTTAAAAAGAAAACACAGACCGCTTGTTAAACTGAATTGGCTAAAATAAATAATCCAGGATAGAAAGAAGCCTGTATGAGTCCACAAAGCACTTCCGCGTGTACGCTGGTAAGCGGATGTAACAAAACTTGCTTTAAAATAGGGCTGGAGGACATATTTCACCCAGGGGCCTCATTTCCCTCTGGGCAACCTTCTCGAAACCATGTGCCAGTGGTGGGCAGGGCCAGAGGCAAAAGTATAATATAGTTTTGTGTATTCAGGTAGGTAGCCGTGTTGGTCTGATGCAGTTGGGGGGGGGGGAGTTGTCCAGTAGCACCTCATAGGCCAACTAAGTTTGTTTTGGTATAAGCTTTCGTGTGCATGCACACTTCTTCAGATACATATAGTTTTGTGTAGTACAATTCCACATACATGCACCACCCTGTCCACTATATAGACCAGGGGTCCCCAAACTTACCCGGTTTTGGGCCAGATGCCCGCCACGCCGATTGCGTGGTGGGCCGGAGGGTGGGGGAGCAGCGCGGGGGCGCAGGAGCGCGCGGCTGTGCGCGCCCATGCACAAATGCTATTTCTGGCACATTCCTGACCTGGAAAGCGCCAGAAATAGCTTGTGCGCATGTGCAGAAGCCTCCTCCGACCTGGAAGTACACCGGAAAGGACGCTTGCACGTGTGCACAAGGTATTTCCATCGCCTTTCTGGGTCGGAAGTTGGCAGCCACGCCGCACCGCGCCGGTAAGAGTGGGCGGCGGCAGCGGGGGTCCCTGGGGGCCGCATAAAAGAGCCTCGGGGACCGTATGTGGCCCCTGGGCCGTAGTCTGGGGACCCCTGATCTAGACAAGCAAGAGGCATGTTCAGAGTTCAAGGACACATTCCAGCCAGACAAAAACACTTGAGGTATGAAGCAGGGCTAATGAGGGATGTGGCCTGGGGCCAGATAGAGAGGTCTGGGGGCCACATTCAGCACCCAGGCCTGAGGTTCCCCACTGTCAGGGGGTTGTTGCGGCTACTCCCGAGTAAAGACACTCCAGTCCGTTCTGTCTTTTAAGGATTTTATTGTGCATACTATTTACAGTGCAGAGATAGCAGAAAACATGACCTCCTAGTCACTCGCAGAATCTGGCAATGGCGCCTGTCTGCTTCGGGGCCAACATAATAGCTTGGGCACCCCAAAACGCCGCCTTCTCACCCTACGTTTGGGCGCTTGCCTCAATTCGGGCGCCAGAAGCGGCTGTGCTCCCTCCTCCAGCTGTGGGCTAGTGCGGTGCTGGTGCTCTGATACATCGCTGAGCCTTCCTTCATCCACTAGTTGGCTTGGGCAGTGCAGGGGCTCTGATACCTCACTGAGCCTTCCCTCCATTCCGCTTCCCCCTTCATTCCCCCCCCCCGCCTGACCCTCTGCTACCGCTCTCGCTGGGCGAAGTGCTGGTCAGGATGATGGAGGGAGGCTCTCTGTAGGGAGTCCCCCTGACACCCACCTCTGCTTTAAAATATAGCAAGTCCCCATCCTGCCAGATGGAATTCAAAGGCTTGCAAGAAGGCATATTTATGGGAAGGCAAACTGGAGTAGCTCAGCAAATCTGAGGCAGTGGCAATGAGCATGCCCAGACACTGTGAGGACTGGGAATGTTTTGGAAGCTGAGTTCCAGCCAGGTCCCTTTTTCACTTTCAGTTGCTGAGTTCAACTGCCACCCCTTTGGCTCATTCACACAGGCAAATCCAGCCTGTGGTACTTACTGACAACAAGCTTAGACACTTCTACTCAGAAGTAAGTCCCACTGAGTGCAAAAAAACCTTTCCCCCAGGTAGATGGATCTACTTGGGTGTTGAGAAGATGGGTGAATTCTTGGGGCTGCCCTAACACTTTAAAAAAATCCCTTAAAGCAAGTTCCCCTAAAGTCAACCTCAGTCCTGCTGTTGCAAGGAGGCAGCCTGACAAAGTAAGGTAAATCTTCCTCTCCCCACTCCCTCATGCTTTTCCATCACCTGTCCTGACAGAGAGAAAAAAGGAGGACAGGAGATAATATTCTCCCCAGGTTAAGCACTGTGATAAACACCTCTGAGTGTTAGTGACTCAAAGGATTGCATACTCCTATGCTGTAGCAAGCTGGCCCAACAAAATACAGCATATTCCGGCGTATAAGACAACTGAGCGTATAAGACGACCCCCAACTTTTGAGAAGATTTTCCTGGGTTAAAAAGTAGTCTTATACGCAGGAATATACAGTACTTAACTGCCTCAGTTGTATCTCTTATTCTGATATTAAAATAGTGAAATATATGCTTATACCAACCAAACACTACATGCATTTTCAGGTACATATTTACAAAAATACACACAGGATGATATCAACAAAGCCATACTCAGAATAGACTCATGAGTATTTTACGTTATGTGGGATAGGAAACATCCACGAATAGGTCATTTCCCACCTGCATTGCTGCAACATGTTACATATAACTGGATGGGAAACCATTTTCTGCCTGAGGGATGCATGCCTTTGTGGCCACATCCCAATGCAGAGCACAGCCAGAAGCAAACATAGGCGTGGCAGGAGACAAAGAGTAGTTAGAATAATGAATGTTATTCTTACCTATGTATAATAGACTAAATCCCAGATTTGTCTGCCAGGCCCCACCCTTGCTCTTTAATTCTTGAAAGCTCTAGCTAGCAAAGGAATTCTGTAGCCCTTCTATCAGCTTCGGCTCTTCTATTTTCCAAACGCCTTCCAAGCCCAATTCACTTTGCTGCACGTGGCAGGGCAGAATTTCAAACAAATGCATGTTCTCCCAAGCCCACATTCCCAGCATGTCCACACTCTTTATGCTGGCTTGGTCATGCCCACAGAATGGAAGACGGCCAGATTCCCAAGAACATGCTCTATAGTGAGATGGCTTCAGGTACCAGGCCTGTTGGCAGACCAACTCTGTCCTATAAAGAGGTCTGCAGATGTGACATGAAGGCTGGCAACAGCAACCTTGCCATGCGGGAATCCCTTGCGGACAACAGCGGTGCCTGGAGACAGACAGACAGACAGGCTGCGTATCCATAGCAGGGACCAGAGGCAAAATGACTGCTGGGAGGAGTGCAGAGAGAAGAAACACCATGGAGCATCTGCAGAAGCACAACTGTACGCCTTCATCTGCACCAGCTGCAACAAAACTTGTCTCTTCCGCATCGGTCTCTACAGCAGCAGCTGCAACCTTCCAGCAGCTTGACCTCACCCCCAAAGTTGCACTCCTCCATTGTCTGTCTGTCCCCAGGATGCCAAAGGTTATTTTCTTTAAAACCGTAAATGGCTCTGCTTATTTTGCATTTGAAGGAAGGCATTTTACTGTATGTACATTCTAATCCTCCTCCAGAACTGAAAGTGAGAGCCACTCCTTTATGAAGGTAATATCACCTAAGGCCCACTGGGCTACTTCTCTTTTTTGGGGTGTGTGGAGGTGGGTAGAGAGGGGTTACACAAGCACAAATGACTGTACAAAGCAGAAGAAGCAGCAGCAACCAAGTGGTCAGGGAAAAGAGTGAAAACATTTTTTCACCTGAAATAGCCAGGGACTTCTGAAAACCTTTCCTAGCTATTTTCCAAGTTATTTAATGGTATGCTATTATATCGAATTTGAAACTATAAAAACTTTTCTATGATTTCTTTTGTATAGGTCTTCATAATGAAAGCTGAAGGTTATTTTGTTTGTTTTTGCTTGTAAGTTGTTTTGTACGCTTTCTTTAGTGGAAAAGCAACTACTTTATAGGTATCCTATTCAGGGTCATCAGTCAAGGGGCCAATTAAGATAAAGTGCATTTACGTTCTGTTGAAATAAAAAGGATGTAAGCAAAGTAAAAGTTTGCTTTCTTTGGATTGCTCATCTTAAGTGACGTAAGAAACAGCTATATTTACTTGTACCTGTTCAGTTGATGCAATTTCTTTTCCTGCTACGTGTGTGCAAGATGCTGAAGATCAGCCATGACATCATAATAAAGCACAAAAGTAAAATTCTTCACTAGAATACTATGATGTATTTCCTGTGACACATCATACATGCCTGCTGTAACATTATTCTTCCTCAGGTCCTCACAATGAAATAATCCTCCTAAAAGCACAATGCAACCATCCCTGAAAAAGAATACCTTCAGTCTGGGAAAGGCAGGCTGAAAGTTCAGGAAAAATGCTCTCAACATAGTTACCGGATCTGCATGCATTTCTTTCAGAGGAGAAAGAGAGGAAGATGCGGGCCCGTATTATACAACAGCTAGCCGCGATGGCCCGTTTCTATGCTCCACTGTTTGGAGGGCGGAACCTTATCATTACCAATACAGTGAGTAGCGGTTTCTTGCTGGGACTTGCAGATATAGTTCAGCAGTCTTTGGAACGAAGGCAAAATCCCAAACGGAAGTGGGATCTTGAGCGTGCATCTCACATGTTTATAACGGGATGTACCATGGGACCGCCCCTACATTACTGGTACACCTTGGTAGACAAACTAACCCCGAGAAAAGGACTTGGACACATCAAAGTTGTCATCATCAAGGTAACAATAGATCAGCTTTTTGCTCCATTCTTCGGGTGCTGGTATTTCATGACAATGGGACTACTTCAAGGTCACACCGTGGCAGCCAGCTGGAAGGAATTTAAGGAGAAATTCCCAGAGTATTTCTTGGCAGAACTCACTGTGTGGCCAGCAGCTCAGATGGTCAATTTTCTATTTCTTGACGCTCGCTATCGAGTGCTATTTGTGAATGTAGTGACCTTGGGGTGGAACATATATCTTTCATATCTCAAACACAGAAGTTGAGGACTGCAAGGAATTGGAAGCAGAAAAGTGAAGCACAAGTATACTTCTCTGGACTGAATGTGTTGGCTCAAAATACAAACAGATTTGATGCTGCCCCCTTGGAATTTTATTGTTACAGTCAGTGCTTTTTCTTTTTTTTAGATAAAAAAGTGTCGGTACTCACCATGAAATTGTTACAGTAAATGCCACACTTTTAACATTTGGGGGGAAAGGCACTGCGTACCCTAGAGTACCCCCAGAAAAAAAGCACTGGTTGCAGTCCTTTTCACAAAAAGCAAGATAGAATAATGTTTCCCTATCCTAGTTTCCCCATGTATTTTTTTTTAAAATTAAACATAATTCATTTATTTCATAAAAATTATATACTGATTGATTGTAAAAAGAAAACCCTTCAATATGGTTTACAAACACAATAAAACGATAAAATCATCAGTGAAACCCATTAAAAACAACTATTCAAAATACTGTACACAAGACTAGGTTAAGAATCCAGTCCTAAACTGAACAAGGGGCTTCCTTGTATTCATTCATCTCAAAAAATTATCTGCCTTTTTCCAGCTATTAGCAACCACTCAAAGACATTTACCTTAATTGATCATTTTTAAAATGTACACACACAGAAGAGGTTAAAAACCGAGAATGCAAGTGGTTGTTTTGAAAGTAGCCCTCAGGAGAATGTTCAATCAGCCCAAGGATTTCTCCTTGTGAGGGAATGTTCTTCCCCTCTCCTCTCCCATCACCCCCTAAATCTCTTCTGGAGGTTCTCCCAACCTTCCAGAGCAGATTTGGAGATGGCTTGCGGCGCATGCAAGAGAGAGGGAAATCCCCTTGAGCTGACGCTAATCCTTGTGCTAGTGCAACAATTTAGTTGGAACACCACCCAGTTATTATTTCTGAGTAAATATAAGTATAAAGGACTTAAATTATTGGGGGGGGGGTTCCTGCCCCAGGAAATGTATACAATTCAGTATTTTTCAGCCTTGACTGAGTCATAGGGCAAACATTTCAGATGTAAATGTCCCATGAAACCGAAACAAAATGCAATAGAGATTTTCTTTGAGGAAACAGAGGGCTTATCCACATTTACCTTTTGCACCACTCTGTCCAGGCACAGGTCCTGCTTTAAAGCTCTGTGTTTGAGCTTTTTGGGTTTTTGTCATCATCCCCACCTCCAGTTCCCCCCACAATAACTCATTCTTTATTGCTCAATCGGAGCAATCGTCAATTCGGGTTTCCCGTGGATTGACACTTGCTCTGCTCTGATTGGGCGCCAAAGAGCAGGATTTTTGCAAGGAAAGTTCCAAAAAGAAAAAGGTGCTAGGACACAGAGTTTTAAAGTGCAGTCCTTGCCTGGAAAGAGCGGAGGAAAATGTGGATAAGCCCTAATTCATGTTTGCTCAGTTTATGCAGCTCAGTCTCCTCCTCTGGCTTGGGGACATACTACAAATTCTTTCCAGATTTGAACTACTAATCACTACAGTCCAAACCCCCTTTTTGCTGGACTGCATAGAGTTCGGTTGGGCAGAAATGTCCCTCTTATCACCCATGCTGACTCCCACCCAGAGAGAGATGCCAGCACCACTCAGCTAGTGTGGAACTCCCCATTTTGCCTGCCGAATGTGCGAGTGAGAGTACCATTGGCAGGGTCCTCACTATCAACAGCCTATGGAAATCCCTGAAATGGGTATTCAAGGGTCAAAGAGGGGCTGAGCCAGGCCAGTATCCACTGAATGCTGAGCTGGCCCTGCTGCCATCACATGACGGCATTGAGCCCAATTGCCAAAGCAAATCCACAGCATTTTTGGCTGCCCACTACATTCTGCCCTGGTGGGAGCAGCGTGGCAGTCCCATTAAGCCTGGCCAGAGCCTGGATTGCGCCCTTACTCTTGATTTAGGAATTCTTGGCTGGAAAAATAACAACAGCATCTGAAACATTTGCACCCCTTTCACCTGGCTGGCCCGTACCTCTAGGCAGTGTGAGGAAGCAGATTTTGAGGTATAAATGGGGTAATTAAAATGGCCAATGATGTAGTTTATTATTCTGTGCTTGCAACTGGGGAACAGAATTTTGAGTTTCTGACTCAAGCACCAAAACATCTTGGATCATCTTGAACAGCCCCGTGTTGGTGAGAGCATCAGACCTGCTTACATTCTTCTCTTGCCCACTTCAAATCTGTTTCAATTGCGCAACTGCACAGGGGGTAGTCTTGGTGGATTGTTCTCACAAGCTGAAGTTGCTGTTGTTGCTTTAATTACATTTGGGAAGCATTAAAGGAATGGAATAAAGAATAATCGCTTGTCACAATTCAGGAAAGATAACGCATTTCTTTCAAAAACAAGAAACCCACAACATGACTCAACAGTCAGTAAGAAGGAAGGAACAGAAGGCAGGGAAGGAACAGCCCCAAGAACCTCACAGCTGGATCCTCCTACAGTAGGATGATTTCCCCAGCTTCATACTGACATGATTGGTATGCTGGATGGTTCTCAAATGCCCTCTTGTCCTGAAGGTACGGCCCAGAACTGAATTAGTTCTGGTGAGGGCTTGCAGGTCTCTACAGATCAGAGGTAAAACACACACCTGAAGGATTAAAGAATAGCTTGCCAGTAGCTTACAAAACAGATTAATGTGCAATGATGCATGCCTTTAGCATAGGAGCAAGCAGAGCTGCCATGCAGACTAATTCGCTAAACAGAAGTACTGGCTTGGGTTGAAAATACCAAACTCTGGTGGACTTAATAAGGAATGCAGGAGAGAGAGTGAGTGGGGAAAAAAGACCCTCTGAATGTACCCTCTGCAAGAAATCTGCAGACAGCAACAACATCTGTAGTAGTTTACTGGTGGGCTGCTTAAGTCCACTGTAAGGCACTGGTACATAGGGTTTGGGGGGACGGGACCTGGAACCTGAGACTCTTACTAAAGAGCTTTACTACATAGCAGACTAAAGGTACGATGTGTTTGTTGATGTGCACTAGATAGCATCACTCAGTGGGGCACTAGCATCATGGCTGGTGCTGCTACCACTTAACAGTTGTAAACTCAGCCCCAGGAACAAACCCACTGTGCCTCAACCTCCCAAGGGCATCCAGTTCCCCCCCTTCAGTGGTGCTTTGTTGTCGTACTATCATATAAGCCACCCGTGTCCACCTTGATCTCCCCACCTGTTTACTATAGCAGCTGACCTAGGAAATTTGCGCTTGACCACAAATGCAACCAATTGAAAGGCATAATAATATTAGCAGCAGACGTGCCAGCTATTTTAATATCAGGTGGTGCAAGCAGGGGATGATAGCAAAAAGTTGAGAACGTGGTTAAAACGCCCATGTTAAAATAAAGCACCCAGCATCATAATCATAAGCTTTTAAGAAGAGTTCTCTTGTGCCATTCTGCTTATAAATGCATGAAGGCTGCTGCTCAAACTTATAAGTTCATCTATTGTGATCCATAGCTGCCAAGTTTTCCCTTTTCTCACGAGGAAGCCTATTCAGCATAAGGGAATTTCCCTTAAAAAAGGGAGAACTTGGCAGCTATGTTGTGACCTGAAAAGGTAACAATTATCTAGTGAGGTATAAAGAAGAAAGGGTGGGGGGCAGGGGGCAGAGAACCACCTTTCCCATATACACATAACCTCTAATGGAATTTTCTAATTAGCTACAACAATTCTGTCAGTAGAGAGGACTTTAAATTCACACAATTATTTAAAGGGGGGTACTACACTTGCTTAAACAAAGCCTGACACTCAAAACTGTATCATGTATCATGCTTTTAATTAGAAATTAATATTTCAATTAATTTAGCATTGGCATGAGCAAGGTAAGAGAAAGGCTCATTTGTAGCCTTGTCTGTGTCAGGCATGTTCCTATTTAATCTATTTTAGTATATCTGCATTCCCCCAGCTGCCTCCAAGAACAACTAGGAGTGGTTGAGGAAGGTTAGGCTGAGAGATACTGACCCCAAGAGCTTGCCAGGCAACATCAATAGCAACTCAGGCAGCCAGCCCTTCTCCTCCTGCACCTCTTTTTCCACAACAGGCACCCAGGAAGTAGAAAGATCAATTAGCAGTTCCCCTTGCAAGTTCTCCGGCACCTCCATTTTCTCATCCTCTTCGCCATCCTCTACAGCTGGTTCCCAGGGGTCAATCAGAAGCAGCTTCTTGGGGCGCTCTCTTCCACCACCACTTGCCCCCCGAGAGTAAGAGAGATATCAATCAGCAGCCCCTCTTCAGCTCCAGCCAGCTTGGTATCTTTTTCTTCCACCGCCGTCTCCTGGCATGGAGTCACGTTTTGATCTCCCTGGAGACTTCTCCCCCACACTTTCAGCGGCTGCACCTGCTGCTCATAGTCCTCTCGCATCCGCTCCCGTTGTTGCCTTTGGTGCTCATGCATCAGCTTCAACTGCTCAAGGACTGCTGTTATTTCTTCCTCCATTTTCGACTTCTAGGCCTTCTCTCCAGGAAACCCAGATCCCACTTCTGACACCAGTGTTACAAAAGCCCAGCGCTTGTCCCTCTCTCTGCCAAGCCGTGGCAAAAGTGCATGGGATCTCAGGCACCCACACGAGGTCTGTGTCCCTTTTGAGAGTAGAAGACACAGTGGAGACTGGGGTGCTTTAAGAAATAGGGTTTATTCACCTATTTATACCCTCAGTCTGCTTGGAGGGGGTCCGGATCTTACAGCATGGCCCAGAGCATTGCAGAAGTCCTTCCTTCACTCTTGCCCAGATGGATCTTCCCTTTCTTCTTCTCAGAAGCCAGAGCCCTCCCCCAGAGAAGTTACCCTGGCAACCTTCCAGATCTCCAATCTCTGGTCACACCTGGGACAAGGAGTTGTTGAAGACCCTTGCGACGAACCCCCTCGCCAACGTTGCCAATAGATTATGAGACTAAAGGGTACAGGGGTAAAGCAATCCCCACTCAATTCCTTACGTCTTAAAATAAACCCCTCAATTCTGGGCTTCTCAGTAAAGAGAGTCTAATTCCAGCTTTCGTGGCCTGATCTCACAAACACTCAGAGCTATTTGAATGAACAACCTCTTGCCTACAGAACAGGGACTCCCTCAACTCAGATCCTCACTGTATCAGTCTGCCATATCACCCTGGCAAACTTGTGGCACTCTAGGTTTTCACCATACTGCCCTTCCTGTGTGACTCTAGGACACAAACTATCCCCTTTTCCTTAGGTAAGTTTTGCCCTTTTCTGAGTCTCCACCTCTTTGAGTTTTAATACGCTGCTGGAAAAGCCAAGACGATACTCTTTGGCACAAAAAGAAGATGAATTTTATTTTATTGAGAACATTGGTTTTTCTTTTGTTAACGATGCATAAGTTTACAAGCTTAGTTACATTTATACATTAACTCTGTCAGACTTTAACTTCAAGTTATCCTAAGCCTAACCTAAACCACCACTATCCTGGCCCCACCATCTTCGTCACCACCCTCCCACTCTTCCAACTGCCAAAACGGTTATTCCCTCCTTTTTAAACCGGGCCACCGTCCCGCCTCCTAAAGATGCGCTGTCAGTTAAGCTGGAGGTGGATTAACTCTTTGTAATCCAGGGTGTAATAAATCTTCCATCCTGGGGCTAATCCGTTACAACCCTCAATGGCTATTGCAATGCTAACAGCTCTGCTCTTCCCTCAGCCAGCCCAGGAATCTCCTTGCAGTTTATAGTCTCCCTGCGTATCACAAAGAACCCCAAATCCTGGCATTTATTCATTTCTAGGGTTTACCCCAAATCTCTAGCAATATGAATTAAGCCCATGACTCCCCAATCTTAGCATTCCACTTTGGATCAGCCTTTGCACAGATACAAGAAGTCCTTCTGTTCATGGAAGGCCGCCTTATTAAAGGGGCTATCTGTCATCTAGTGGCTAATTCTGCTCATGGATTTCTGGACTGAACCCTCTGCGATTGCACACCAGCTACTAAGTGAGAGAGATATAACGTGGAAGACTGTAAATCGCCAAGGAAGGAAGTAGGCAGCAATTCAGCATGAGTGAAATTGATGCACTTATACATATGCTGCTCTTAGTTGGATTGTGGCCTAAGTGTGCAAATCAACAAAACATTTACTCCAGAATAATTTTGCTAAATTTAGTGGGACTACCCAGAAATCGAATGGTTATGGCTCTGCCTTCTTACAGTAACTAGTAACAGTTCAGAACACTAGCCAAAAAATTCAGACTTGAGCAAAAAATGGAATAAAAAAGGCTCATAAAGTACACATGGTATTTCAAAATCATGGTTCCTTACCTATAAATTATAATTGGGGTACAATCAAAGGTGCAGACTTAACTATCTCTTTCAGCAGAATTGCCAATTTCTCTCCCTGTTCTCAAATGCAGAAAACACGTTGATAGCAGCATTTTGCATCAGAAAATATGGCAAGGGAAAGAAACTCTGAGGTTGATTGTAAAGGCAGATCATCATTTTATTTTCCAAAGTGATTATAATGGAGGCATCATTGCCTATAGTGTGCCTGCTCACCCCACTGTTCTATCTGTTCACAGGTTTTACAGGAAATGTTTCAAAAACCTGTTTGATCAGAGATCATAACACACCCCATTTCTCACTCCCTCCCAACAACTGACCCTCCTTGATCCCCCCATTTTTGCACCCCCCTCCCAGAGCATTTCCACCACGACTACACTAATGAGATGTAGTACACACCCTCCACCATACTGAGAAAATCCCTTAATCCTTATTTTATCTTATTTTATTCTTTGGTAGATTTACCGTGGGAGGGGATCACGGAAAATTGCTTCCCTTCCCATTCCAGGAACAGAGCAATTCATGGGGCAAGGTCCTCAGCTCAATGATAGAACACATGCTTCAGATGCAAAAGATCCCAGGTTCAATACCTGACGTCTCTAGGTAGGGCTGGGAAGACCTCCTGTCTGAAACCCTGGAGAGCTGCTGCCTATCATCGCCAACAGTACTGAGCTAGATAGATAATGAAGACTGAGGTATATGGATCATGAATATTGCACTGGGTAGTTTGAATTGGTATAAGGCAGCTCCCTATGTTCTATGAAGATTAAAGCCAAATGAGAACCAATGCGACCAAGAGTGCTGATAGAGAGATTCCATTTCCCTGGTAAAATCTGGAATTTAAAGCCAATGAACCAAGAAGTCACAAATACTTGGGCTACTCACAGGCTGCTTGTGGAAATGAAATTATATACAATTTCATGTGCTATCTATGACATCAGTAATGGCAACTATTAATATTAATAATATTTAGATAAAAAATAACATTCCTCCCAATGAAGCCCTTGGCAGCAAACAATGAAGAAATAAGAGAAAAAAGCCCAGTTAAAGGCAAACCAAGTATCCTCACAACTAATAACTTAAAAATTGCCAGGAACAATATCCTTCAATCACCAAATGCCTGGGCGAACAGGGATTTTTTTTTTTAATGTTTTATTTCAAAAATGTAGAAACAACAACAAAATAGAGTTACACCTTGTAATTACCAACAGAAGCTAATGCATTTAACATACCTTTCTTCTTTATGTGTAGGTAAGCATATATGGAAGATCCACTGCAACTTGGGGATTTTCTGAATACTTCATCATAATATTACAGTACTTAGTCTCTTTTCCATAATCTGAGGAAAGGCTTTAATAAATGTTGATGTATATGTCCCTGATGTGTATATGATAAAAAAATCATATCACACTATATATATAAAAAAATCAAATGTTTTTGCTTTAGCTTTTTATTTTGCCAAAACTTCAATGTCAAAAGTTCTGAAATTGTCCAAATGTTGTTTACTACCCTGAGAGCAGGCATCACCATAGATACTATTAATTCCTTAGATGCCACTTTCTCATTTTTTTCCTCCCAGACCTAATGCTGGTGTGACATATGGTATATAGTCTGATGGGGAGTATTTTGCCCCTGAAAAGTCCCCAAGCCAGAGGAGGAAACTGATCTGCGTAAACTGAACAAACATGAATTAATCTCCTTGAATTAATCTCTCTTGCATGACATTCATGTTTCCTGGGACATTTGATTCTGAAATATTCGCTCTATGGCTAGGCGAGGCTAAAAACAAAGTCGTGTGCCTTGCTTTGGTGCACTGCTTCAAAGCACTGAGTAGGGAGGGCTCTTTGCAAGGGACAAAGGACTTTACAAGAGCTCTCCTTGGCTCTTTGCAAGCTCCTTCAAGGGTCAGCTGGCTTCGGAGTTGCCTATGGGGAACTTCGTAGCATGGCCAATCCCAGAGTGTGGAAGTCCATGCCTATCAGCTAAAAGGTGCTGACTTCAAGCTCCACTTTCTGCTGGAATTGGCTGCACACTGGAGACCCCCATGGAAACACTGATCCCAGGTGGTTTGCTCTTTGTGCCAGTTCAGCAATCCTCTCTTGCCAATGCACAACCAGGAGCACACTTTAAAGCAGGACCTACTTTTACATTTGGGAGCCCATTTCTTTTATCATATATTGGTAGGGTGGTACTGTTCCTGCTGTGACTCACCTTGGATCAGGCTGTGTCCTGCTAGTGGGTCCCAACCCATAAGCTGAAGACCAACGTGATGTCAGATGCAGAGCAGGTGGGTGCGGTTTGGGGGGGAACGACCTCATAGGCCAAATATTTCTTGTAAACAGACGCTTTATTCCAGTCAAGTGGTATATAAATTTTGTTGAATAAAACAAATGCTGGGTTAAGTTAGGCCTGCAGAATGAAGGTTCCCTATGCCATCATTAAGAGATCATGGGAAACCAATAGAGTTGCATTCCCCTGTCTCTGATCAAAGCCATTGATCAGGGTGACCAAGACTGTTTTGGCGCTAAAATTGTGCCTGAAACCAGGCTGAGATGTGACCAGATAACCTGCTTCTTCCAGGTATACCTGCAGGCCACCATAATCTAGTTGACCAGATGCATATATTAATTCCAGAGCAATATCTTTTTCTTTTCTATTGGTAATTATGGACAATCCATGTACCCATCAAAGGCATAGCCAAATGTAATCTAGGATCTGAATTAAAATAATAGCCAATGCAGTCCTGCCCTTCTGTGACAATGCTGTAGTTCATAACAAGGTTAGCCATGGTTAAAAAACTTACCTATTACACAGAATGGTTTCCTTGCGAATCTCAGCCTTCCCTGCCATCCACGGTACCGACAACAGCAGCCAGCAGACCAGATGCGCATGATAAACTCCAAACCAAAGACAACAATCATGACAGACTCCTAAGGGGGGGGGGAATAAGAAATACAGCCAGTGAAGTCAACAGCACAGAAAACAGAAGCAAATACTTGTCAGTATTGGCTTAATTCAATTTCAAGCAGCTGAAATAAAATTGGGGTTTTGTAAAATCTAAAGGATTGCATTGCATGTGACATCAGAAGCTTTGAAAAAGATTGAATTTTCACATAACACAAGGCTGTAGGGAGAAGATTGCAAAAACAAAAAAACAAAAACAAAAAACAAACAAACAAAAACAACCTCCAAAACTCTCTACACATAGAAAAGTAGCTCCTCTGGGAGATGGCAAACCTGGAACATTTCTCTCTTACGTGCTTTTTGTTTTCTACGGACAGGTAGCACTTGCATGGGATTGTGCAGATTGTACTGTGTTGAACTGTCTTTTTCACCTCTACAACTAGCAGCAGCTTGAGGAGGAGCAATTTAAGGTGGGGAAATGGCATGGGGTGCATGTATTAGGATGAACCTTTTACCAACCACCATGGCCCATTTTAAAATTCTGCCTTCCCCCTACTTCTGCTTTTCATCAAATAAAAAGATGCCAGATTAGCCAAACATAAATCTCCAATGTCAAGTTGAAGCCATTTTTTCTTTCTCCAGAGAATTAAATATGGGATACTGCTGCAAAAGTCACTGCTTGCATGAACATCGCCCACCTCCAATTGTACAGTGGTCTCCGATCAAACAGGTTGTGGAGGCTTTTGCGGTGTTTCAAATCCCTGCAGAATTTGTTTGACAAGAGATGGTAGTGAAATGAAAGAAACTGATGCCTGGCCAGCCCTATAATTAGGCAAGACAAAGGAAGCAGCTTTAGGCAGCAAATTTTGGGGTATGGTTCAAGGAAAACACATATATTATTTATGTTATGTTTTTATCACCACAGATGGCACCATTTGGATGTTCTGCATTGGGAACCAGAGCTACTGGGGCTATCTCAGAGTTAGCAGCTACATTCAGATGATAGATTTTCCCACCTTCCAAACCACGGTTTGGAGGACTGGGAAAGTGGTGCCCTGCACTTCCTCTCTCCCTTGCATGCACTTCTTGGTTTGTGAAACCACAATTTGCTGTTTGCGCTTGAATCTTGCTGTCTTGGTTGGGAGGGTTTGGTCAAACCACTAGTTTGCTTTTTCAGATGTCATAACGGCAAACTGTAGTGCGGGTGAAGGGCGGAGGGAGTACGCCAGCCACATTCCTAGTCCTCCCCCTCCATGGGAAACTGTTATGCTATAGTGCCACCTTTAAATCACTTTAAAATTGTTGACTCTGAACTCAGCACCTATGCAACTGCCATTTGATGGAGACCTACTCCAATCAAGCCTGTTTCTGAAGCATTCTAAAACCATTTTTATTTGACCATGCTTTTGATGATCAGTGCAGGTAGGATTGTGTGTGTGTGTGTGTGTGTGTGTGACACACACAGTTACTTGCCCCAAGGCCTCACAATAGTCAGGGTCAGAACAAGTATATTGAAAACAGATGTACAGTGACACAACTTCCAACAGAAATCGGCTTCCAGGTTATCAGCATTGTGTTGGTTTGAAATGATTGAGGGTTCGTGAGCTAGCTTCAGCAGACAAAAGTACTTGAAAAAGCTTATTAAGCAGTTTGTCAAAGAAACAGAGGATAAGATTTATGTTTTATTTGGCAGGTGCAAACATTTCCATGTCCAGGATAAAGCTGTTCTGTATCAGGCGGCTAATTTGTTATCCTTACAGGATGGGGACTGCTGTAGGGCCACATTAGTAAGCAAGCATGAAAAATATATTAAGCACAGGAATTATCGGCAAAGAAAGTGGTGACCCACCTTTTATCCCCCTCCCCGCTCAATACATTACTCATGTTTTTACTCTGTAAGAAACCACACTTCCTTAATCAGTCAACTGAAGGGAGCCGTCTACTGCTAAACAGTCTACCTTTCACAAGCACCACTTCTTTGTTGATTAGAGGATAAAGACGACCAGCTAATTTATTAAAACATAGCTGTATAGCATTTTCCCGTCAAAGTGCTTTAAAGCCTACTTTGTGATGTGCTTGTAGTTTCTGAAGCTTCTGACGTTGGTTGGCTAAGCTCAGGGATGGAGACCATCCCTGTCCGTATAATCAAGCAGTACATAAATTTTACAAAATAAAATAAACATCAAGCTGAGGGGGGGGGGGGAGAGACTGAATGCTGCCCAATAGGCCTCTCTACCTGACTCTCATAAATCTCCCCAGGCCACATCTCTTCTCCCAAACCTCACTCCTTTCTGGCTCTTCCAGTACTTTTGCCTGGTTGGAAAGTTTCCTTGAGCATTGACAATGCCTCTTGTTTGCATAGCTGGAGGTGGGGGGGGGGCTGTAGAAATGTCTCACATTTGTCTGGCTGGAATGTAGCCTACTCTACAGAGTTAAGACTCACATATATTGTCCCACCCATTTCGTTTGCCTGGTCCCACCTACATTTGGCACCCCCACAAGGGAATGCAGTCCACAGGTTGAAAAAGGTTCCCCCCTTGCTGGCTAAGCTGGAGCAAATAAGAGTCCAACTCACATTAAAAACTGTCCAGAATTCTCTGACGACATTACGCTGCTTTTGAAATCTCTGCATTGGAGACAGGAAATCGGAGCAAGGACACGTGCAAAGAAATCTAACAATGCACAGGAGGGACTGGATGTTATTGGAAAGAGAGAGAAAAGATTGCTGGAGGAAGTTGGGCAAAGCAGGCAATTGGCTAAAAATAGGGGCCTAAGGAAACTATGGCTCGTGGCGAGATAGAACTGAAGAAAGGAGATGTTAAGGAGAAAACAGAACCAAAGCAGAAACTCTCATGAGGCCCAGGAACAAATTGGAATGTGCACTATTGGCAGAAGGAAGTGAGCAAGCGAGGAAGGTTTGGAGAATTGGGATTAGAGAGTCCATGAGCTTCAGAGGGACTCAAAAATCACCCAGGCTTTCTGTTGCCTTTCAGCGACTCTGAAGCTCAGTGTGACCTCAGAGACGAGATACTGCCTTTGCCTGTCCAGTTAGAAGAGGAGTCTTGTTTTTGATGTTGTGCTCTGGGGGCCACAATTTTGGCAGGCTACCAAGTTCATTGGACTTTACTACACTACAGTGGTACCTCAGGTTAAGAACTTAATTCTTAACCTGAAATGATTCTTAACCTGTGGCGTGCTTTCGCTAATGGGGCCTCCCACTGGTGCGCGATTTCCGTTCTTATCCTGGGGCAAAGTTCTTAACCTGGAGCAACCACTTCCTGGTTAGCTGAGTTTGTAACCCAAAGCATCTGTAACCTGAAGCGTCTGTAACCCGAGGTACTACTGTACTTTGCAACTGCTGTCATTTTAGTGATGAGGTTCATAAACTTTACTAAACTGTTTATAGAAACTCTATAGGTTCCCATTCATGATAGATACAAAATAAGAAAAAGTCATTATCAAGTTCCTGGAAATGCTTTTTAAGAAGCCAAAGTAAACAACGCACATGATCGTTGAGAAGTTTCTTTTTAAAACTTGCACCCATTAGGCCAGCCTAAGCTATTTATATGGTAGTAATAACATCATATCTAGATGATTTATTAGATTAAGCAAATATATGGAAAATCACTAGAAATGGAATCTATCTAGCAGTAAATATTCTCAACAATATCTGACATGCCAAATGATCTTGTCATCTTCACTTGTAGGATCAGAATGAAACAAATATGACTGAAATGGATAAGTGACATGTTCACAGTGCCTAGGTAAAGGTAAAGGGACCCCTGGCCGTTAGGTCCAGTCGTGACCGACTCTGGGGTTGCGCGCTCATCTCGCATTATTGGCCGAGGGAGCCGGCGTATAGCTTCCAGGTCATGTGGCCAGCATGACAAAGCCGCTTCTGGCAAACCAGAGCAGCACATGGAAACGCCGTTTACCTTCCCGCTGTAGCGGTTCCTATTTATCTACTTGCATTTTGATGTGCTTTCGAACTGCTAGGTTGGCAGGAGCTGGGACCAAGCAACGGAAGCTCACCCCGTCACAGGGATTCGAACCGCCAACCTTCTGGTCAGCAAGCCCTAGGCTCAGTGGTTTAACCACAGCGCCACCTGGGTCCTTCTCACAGTGCCTACATTGAAGCAAATGGAATATATTCCAGCACATGGAATCCCAGTAAAATACCCTTTGTTGAAAGAGTCACTACACAGAAGCACAGAATCCTAGAATTAATCCTATAAAGGAAGTTTACATGCTCAATGTGTACTATCTGATTCGGAGTTTCATAGGTTCTCATATATACACCGTGTTTCTCCAAAAATAAGACACCGTCTTATATTTATTTTTCCTCAAAAAAACACACTATGGCTTATTTTCAGGGGATGTCTTAATTTTTTCCACCTCCTCCTGCCATGGCTGGCATTGCTGCTGTGCCTATCACTATGCCTTATTTTCGGGGTATGGCTTATATTCCTTGAATGCCTAAAAATCCTGCTACAGCTTATTTTATGGCTACGTCTTATTTTCGGAGAAACAGGGTATATACAGTATATGAGAAATTCTCATGTGAGCAATTTTCACCATTCATATAAGTGGAAGAGGCACCTTTTGAAAAGGTAGAATTTTTGCTCTGTCAAAATGAACAGGGACCCCCGTGCAGAAAAGGAAAATGCTTTGGAGCTCCCGTGCTTCCAAGAAATAGCTAGATTTAAGGAGACTGTGCAAACAGCCACATGGGAAGAATCCTCTTCCATAGAAACGTATGAGTCAGTTTTAAATTCTAGTAAGAACACAGCATATATTTTATAATCCATGTAATAAACTACTAGGACATCTCAACCAGGAAAACTAAAAGTGAAATTACTCCCTAAATGCTTCCTACTGTTTGTTTTTTTCTTAGACTAATACCCAATATATTTGTAAAGAGTAAGAAACAGTGAACTCATATTTCTTTAGTATACTATTAGCATCCAGCCTTTCAGTTTAGGATGTATAATCTGTACTAATATTAGGACATATCCTTTGCAGAGCTTGCCACTAAGCAAATGTGTACTGAGCAAATGTATTGAGGAAATTCTTACTCAAGTCTGATACTGGTTTGTCTTAAGGTAGCCTGGACTTCCTTCTCTTGAGTATTTCTGACCATAGGATCTCAACCAGTAGTCCCTTAAGCTTTTTGAAATCAAGTGCAGAGTGCATATCTGACTACATTCAGATTTCTCTTGCATCTGAACCACTTCTTCCCAAGGTTCTTCCACCTTGTCGATCAGTTCCTCCCTCTTGGTGAGGACCAGATCCAAAATAGATGATCCATTTGCTGTTTCTTCCGCCTTCTGGGAAATTAAGTTGTCTGCAAGGCAATTGAAGAATTTGTTGGACCTTACATTCCAGGCAGAGTTTGAGTTCCATCAGATATTGGAACTAGGTTTTGAACTAAGCTAATTTGCATAAGCTAATTTGTATCAGGAAAAGTTCCGTTTTTACTGGAATATTTTCTGATGCCCTTGAGAGTGATCTAATTTAGCAAGTTTATTTCCTTTTGTAATTAGTAAACAAAACAAAAAACTTTGACATCACCAAGCTTGCCATTTATTATAGTTGTATTCGGCACCCACTCATTGTTACTCATGAGCATACAAAATTGACCCCCCCCCCCATGTAAAGCACTGCAAAATCTTCCATTTTGGTTTTTTTTTCTGTGGAAAATTTTACACCATACATTGCTGAAACAGGGATCCTTCATGGAAATGGATGGGGCTCCCATGTAAGCATCAAGCATAAATGGAACCTTGGTTCTAAGTGATTGTGTTATCTTAAACTTGTGGGGCAAATCTAGCACTATTGTTTCTAATCAGACCATCCCAATTAAAGTAATCATGGAACTGTAGAACTGACATTAACTTATTTTAATCAGTGCTTGAGTAAGAAAAGGAAACGTCAGGCCAGCTAGTTCTCGATTATTATATAATTAGGTGTTTTATTTGCTAATTGAGCTTATTCTCATTTTATTACACTTCTGCATTTCAGTAACTAACTGTAGCTAGGTAATATGAGGGCTAAAAACTCTAATTGCTTTAATTGGAGGATTTGCACACAGGAGGTTTAAAACTGCAAATGGTAATTTTAATCAGTATGGGGGAAATTTAATTGGTAGGGTTAAGTGCAGTCCAGGTACTATATTATGTCTGGAATACTAGAACCGTGGTTCCCAACCTTTTTGGTATGGTAACCCACAACTCCAAATTTACTCCCTAGAGTGAGTCATTGATTTATTTTTTTTGTCACATGAATTTTTAGATCTTCAGTAGCAATCATTTTAACTGCCTTGCTGGGGTTTTTTGTTTTTGTTTTGCCTATTTCATAACCGTTATGTGACACATCCAAGCTAAAACCTATTTAACAGATTAATGTTAAGTAGTTAACATGTTAATTAATTGTTGAAATATTTATACAGTGGTACCTCGACTTACGAACGACTCGACAACTGAATTTTTTGACTTACGAATGGGGGTAATGGCCGCGCGCTTACGAATGTCTCGACATCTGAAAGAAAACCGCCGTGGTTTTAGATAGGGATTTTTCGACTTACGAATTTTTAGATAGGGTTGCTTCGACTTACGAATGTTTCCGTTTCCAATGCATTCCTATGGGAAATTGCATTTCCAATGGCATTTTTCGACTTACGAATTTTTCGACCTACGAAGGTGCCTTCGGAATGGATTAAATTCGTAAGTCGAGGCACCACTGTAGTACTTACCAAGTTATTCACAGGTTTCTTTTCATAGGAATGCAAGAACACTAATAACCTTATTGCAGGATATTGCTTCATAAACTACAAAAATTATTCTTAAAACTTAAAGCCGTGTTAAATACAGAAATTACGAATACTGTAATGTTAATAGTTTATTCATCCTAAAGTCTATGTTGGAAAGTATCAATGGGATGGCTAATCTTGGCTTTTGTCAATGAGTAGGCCAGTGTGTGGTTTGATGGCTGTTAGATATAGATCCTTAGATCCTTAGTTATAGATAGTGTGCCACTTAATTTTGTTCTCATGCCTGTCATTGCTGAAAAACCTGTCTCTTGTAGACGTGTACTACCAAATAGCAGCAGCTATCTGGGTATTGCTTCGTCAGCAAGCTCTGAAGGTCCTAACACATTGCAGTTCAATGCATTGTTGTTCTTTTTGCACAAATACAACATTGTGACATCAGTTGCAAATGGGTTTCACACCCAAACTTATCTGTTTCTTCAGCACAAAAGTAGTAGACAAACCACGACTAAGCAAACTTCACATCAGCCTTGGCTAAACTATTAACTAACCTTGGCAGCTGATCTGGTGACTGTTCGCCAAAAGATATTCCCTGTATGAGTACCTTGTGGTGAAGTGTCATTGGACCTGCCGCCATCCACCAGAGAGCGTCCCCCAAGTTTTTAAGGGCTTGTTCCGCAAGTGTCAGCACAGCATTCTAATATGCCAACCAAACGAAAAGTTGGAAGAGGTATTATTATACCAGTTAAGGATTAGAAGCAATATGGTAATTGTTTTGGATTTGCTTATAGTAAAACCCATGACTCACATGCGCAGGCTTCACAACCTACTTGCAGGTCACGACCCACAGGTCAGGCAGGCAACGCTGAACTAGAACACTGTACTAGGTGTGTTTCAAGCTAAGGTCAACTGTGAATGTAACATCACCCTCCAATTAATTAATGGAATTAACATCTTATATTAAGGCCACAACATTTATTCAGATAAGAACCTCCCAATTAATTTAGAGGGTGTTCCTGATTAACTTGACAACAGATTTGATTTGTTTTTAAAGTCAATATTTTAATTTTTCTAAGTAGCCCATATGGCAGGCTCCATCTTAGAAGATGTACGTAATATTCTTACGTGGGTCCCTAGTGCAACTACCCAAAGGGTTGCACAGCTTCCTGTTCACTGTGCACAACAACAGATGCCAAAGGAACAACTGAACAGTGGCTTCGTTAAACAGAGAATGAACAGGACCGGCTCTGAGGCCAGTTTACCCAGAACTGAAATGCTGGGGGGCTGAAACACAAACACAACACAAATCCTACCCACCAGCCCACAGGAGAAGCAATGGTTACAGTTTCTTTTAACCCTTTATACACCATATACCGCAGAAGGACGCATTCCTCCTTTTCTCACAAACAAGTGAGACAGTGCTTGATTTGAAACCTGTGTGCACCATGTAAAACAAGGTTTTGTTTTGTTTTGTTAGAACTGTGGCTTTATGACAGCCCTAAAACACTTTCCACACTCCTACATCTCTTTATATTGTTTTGAGTTGGCTTTGGATACCGACGCACAACAATCTAGTGCAGAGCTTTCCAAATTGTGTGTCGCGACACGTGTTGGCTGCAGTGTGTGTGTTGCGCAAATACTCCCCGCACTCCTCCCGGGGGTGGAAATTGATTCAACCTCTGATTTGCTAGTAAAACTGAATTACTGTGTTGCAAAACAATGCATGTCTAAAAAGTCACTAACCTGAAAAGTTTGGAAAGCCCTGATCTAGTGTCTAGGCAGCTGTTGCCAGGTCTACGCTCTATGGAGCAGTTGCAACAACCGGGGACCATTCCCTTTCCACTAGTTTATGTGCCATCGCTCAACGGAGACTGCGCCTACATGGCAACTTCCTTTGTAATCCCATTTCAATCCCCTCCTGGTTCTAGAAGAATGATGCAGGAATGGTTGGGGAATCATCTGGCCAGTCACTTGCCTGATCTACCTCTTCTTCCTCTTTTTCCAACCCATCCTGTGCTCCACCCTTTAGCACTGAAGTTTCCCCTGCTTCCCACTCGTCTTCTGGCTGGAACAGTCCCCCCACAAATCACTGAACCCCCTCTCCTGAGTCAGACTCCAGCCCCCCTGAAGAATGACACTGAAGAATATCTGGAAAAGCTGATGGACATAAAAGTGGCTGCCACACACACACATCTCTTGAAAAGGGACTTTCATGGGTGGGAAGTGGTAGTTGAGTCCAATTTCCTGATGTTTGCGACATAACGTACAGATTTTATTCTCACTCCTTTGTTATGGCCAATGGATGATACAGTACCTGTGTATTTATTTGTGCCATCATGCATGGCATGAGTTGATGGGCTGCATACAGCTAAGCTCTACTTAGGGAAGAACTGAAGTTAGCTGAAGTTAGACTAATTTCAGTGGGACTGGATGATGGCTTTAGAGATCAATTACCAGTAAATATATTCTCCTGACGCCCACAGATTCTGGAAAGGAAATTTATGAACATGACTGTATGATCATATTCATCATCAACTCATATGTGTCTTTCTATTCAGCACTTCTGTTGATCTGATCTGAAATAGTGCTTACTCGACTTAATAATCAAACTGTATGTATATGAAAGAATTGACACCCACTGATTAAGAATTGACACCTACTGATTTCAGGAAACAATAACACATTTCTAAAGCTCCTAGAGCTCTTTTGCATATGAATATGTCATTGCTGCTTTGCTAAAGAAAGCTGTGGGATTTCACAAAGCAACATCATGGGAGGGGGAGTTCTTTTTAATTGTGGTGCTAAGTAATGTGCTAATAGAAATCAAAGAGGTGGTCCAAGATCAGATGCATTTAAGAATGTACTCAACTCTGCCACTGAAATCAATGGGACTTCTAAAGTACTAACTCTGGCTGGATTGTGTCCTTTGTGATTACTGTTATATTTCACATAGGCTATTGAAATGGCTTAAATTCCCTTGCTTCTCTGTTGGCTGAAACAATAAGTGCTTTCCTTTGGAAAGACATTAAAACTGCTAAAACTGTTGTTATTGTAGTTTCCTCATTAATTAACACCACTAATCATTAAAACTCTAAATAACCTTTGGTTAATTTGCAGAGTACATGCTGTGGCCATCAAATTCCCATAGTTTCAGTCTGTTACTCTAGAGAATCAGAAGGCATATGGATAAAAAGTAGGGGGAGGGGGGAACCCATTGACATAAATTCTGGGTTATACTCCCTAATCTCAGAAGAATCATGGTTGATTAGCTATGCAAAAATAAACCTAGCAGTGGAATGTAATAAAGATTAAAACAATCCATTTTCTGCTATGTTATCCACACTCTCACTTTTAATATGCACAGTTTTTGAGGCTGCCAACCAGTTTAAAGATTTTTTAGCTTACTAACCGTTTAGGTTTAAATGTATTAATCATTTTAATAGAATTTGCATTTTACTTAGATGGTGAATGTGAAATAACCTATTTATAAAATTATTGAAACCAAAGGGACTGTTAGTCACAAAGTTTAGTTCTATTACATTTATCTGGGATTCTGAGTATTTCTTAGAGTGGCAGAAGGTGAAATTCAAAGTGTTGAATGGGCCATTCCAAGGCAGGATGGATGCGCAATGCAGATAGTTGGTGGTAACTATTTTGACACCACGGATACATCGATACATCGTTGGAAGGAACAGGGACTTGCCCTCACCAACCACCATCTTTTGCTGCTCTTGGATTGAGCCTCTATCGTTGACCATCTGTTAGCTTACTAAATGAGGTGCAAGTGTGCACTGCCACCTCTTATTCTGCTGATCATCTATGATGGAAAGGATGGAGGTGCCTGGATTTGTTTCTCCTGCCCTAAAAAGGTATTCAGTTCTGTGAGTGATGGCAGCACCAATAAATATGTTCAATGTTTTACAATGGCTGAAGAATCACTGTATCTAGACCAGGCATGTCAAACCTGCGGCCCTCCAGATGTTTTGGCCTACAACTCCCATGATCCCTAGCTAGCAGGACCAGTGGTTGGGGAAGATGGGAATTGTAGTCCAAAACATCTGGAGGGCCGCAGGTTTGACATGCCTGATCTAGACGCACTTGATCCGTAAGTACAGTGATGACTAACTTCAGTATGGATTTACTGAAGGATCTGACTTATAACCCAAGTCCCTGTGTGTTTCATGTGAAATTCTAGCTAATGAATCTATGAAGCCTGCTAATCTTCAACGTCATTTGGAGACAAAACACGCACACTCCAAAAATAAATCAATTAATTTTTCCCCAAGATCAAACTTGTGGAGTTGAAGAAGGGGCAAAACAACAACAACAACAACAACAAAAACCTTTAGGTTTGAGTTTTCAGGAGAATGCAACCTCAGCTTCTTATGTGGCACAAATCATTGGCAAAGCAGGAAAGGATCATATTCTAGGCAAGGAAGTGATTCTCCCTGCTTGTGTAGCTATATGCAAATGAGTACTTGGTGAGTCGGGAGGCTAG
Organism: Zootoca vivipara; assembly: GCF_963506605.1. Lineage (NCBI taxonomy): Eukaryota > Metazoa > Chordata > Lepidosauria > Squamata > Lacertidae > Zootoca > Zootoca vivipara. Next base: position 35,970,955 of record NC_083278.1, on the reverse strand, counting down.
GGAAATCAACACACCACCTCCTTCGAGCAACATTGTGAAATGAAGAATATGTCTGATGATATAAAACAGACTCTCTTTAAGGGTCCAGACTTGCAACTTCTTTCCATTGCAAATTGATGAAACCATTGGTATTACAAACAAAGCTATCATGCCTTTGTACACTATGCATGGGAAGAAAAATATATGGAGGATTTTTTGACTTTCATGTGAACTTGCACACACTACAGCAGAGTGCATGTTTAAATCCCTGAGGGCGGGTTTTTTGGTTTGGGCTTTTGTTTGTTTTGTTTTGCAAAGAACCGCATTTCATGGGAGAAATGTGTGTGTCTGACAACAGATGGTGCTTGTGCTATGTCAGGGAAAATCAGTGGACTTGTTCATCCGTGGTGAAGTATGACTTTTCCTGACAGATTCAAACTTTTCATGTGGTCAGTTGAACAACTTTGAGTGGTTGTGTTTGGTAGCCTACTTAGCAGATGTTTTTACCTACTTGAACACTCTCAACAGAAGCCTTCAAGGTAGTGATGTGTATATTTTTTACATTGGAGATAAGATTCAGGCAGTGATTTAAAAATTATGGTTAAGGGAAAGCCGAGTAGAAGGTGGTAGCCTCACTAACATCCCAACATTGGAGACATTTCTGGAGTCCACTGAGAAAGAATTGATACCAGAACTAAAAGATAACATCAATGAGCACCTGCGTGATTTAGTATGACTAGCTTCAGATATTACTTTCCTGCACCAAATCCTGAAAACTCATGGATAAGGAATCCTTTTTAATGTGGTGACGTACAACTAACAACTCTGCGGAAGATACACTTGTTGATGTGACTTGTGACGGTTCATCAAAATAATTTTTCTAAGAATGTAGCTCATCCTGGGTGAAGGTTTTTCCTGATTATAAGTAGGTGAAAAAGCTTTGAAACATCAAGTTTCATTCTGTTCCACATATCATGTGAACAAACATTTTGGACATTTTGTTATATAAAGAACAAGCATAGAAATTGGCTCGATGTTAATCTAGATTTGATATTAAAAGTAGGAAATATTGAACTGGAAGTGGAAGCAATTGTTCGGGACAAAAAAAGGCATGATTTCTCCCAACACATTTAGGTTTAGTAGCTGCTAGATATGTCCTAATTTGTTAACTTGCAATACATGTTAGTAAAATTAAATTCATTCCCTCCCCCAACTAAATCATTGTCATTTTTGTGCAGTAATATCACAAATTTTATGGGCAGGTTTTTTTTAGTAAAACTAAAATCCATTGCTTTTTAGGGACTACCCCACATTTTCTCCAAAAATTTGCTTTGCACAGAGATATCAAAATTTTCAAAAGTAGAGGGTCCATGGCTTGGCTTTTGAAAAACAGGGGGCTGTAGTACTTAGCAAATTGGGGGACATGGATCTTGATAACTCTTACCTATTCAATAGTGTGAAAAAGCTCAAATCTGTTTTATGAATTATCTGTGGGAAAGATATCAAAAACTGGAAAGTATTTATGGTAACTCTCCTCTTACCACATACTAACCCCTACATCAGTAATTTCTCTTTACCTTCTCACTGATTTTACATGGCAGACATCCCGTTTACTGAAGGCTGCTCTGACAGACATTGCCCCCCCCCCCCGAAAAAAGCTTATCACTTGATTTTTAAAGTTTTAAAATGTTAAAATTTAACTGCTAAGTTTTACCTGCTTCTAATTCATATTAAGTAGGTGATTAATGTGTTGTATTTTATATACTTCAAGAGAACAATGTCTTGGATAAATAAGGATGGCTCACATTTCAACTCTAAGAGGAAAGAACTCAGAGACAATGATTTTAAAACAGAGGGAACACAGAGTTAATGTTGAATTCTATCCAGCTGGATTTCTAACAGTAGGAAAAGTGGGGTCATAAATTTTAAAAACACAAAAATTTGGAAGAGATTTATAAATGGAACATAAATCACTACCAATAAATTCCCAAGAGTTCCTAGTAGAATGTCTCATAAACATCCAAGCAATCCATTCCTATGTTTACTCAGAAGTAAGACTATCCGAGGCTTTCAGGGCTACTTAATTCCAGATAAACATGCTTAGATTCCAATCTTGGAAAGTGAGGGTGTAATTCTCAAATCCCCTGCACTGGTGCTATCCTCCCATCAAGGCACATGAGGCAAACCACACCAGGGAAGAAGAGGTGATCTACATCAAGTACCGGTAGTTTGTTGCACTCAAGGAGACATGTTTTCCCCTAAACCATTTTACCTTTGCCTCACAAAATCAGTAAGTGATTCATGACTGCAGGCTTACCCACAAGCAGTGGGGATGAGGATTCATATACAGTCATACCTTGGTTTAAGTACGCCTCGGTTTGAGTATTTTCAGTTTAAGTAATCCGCAGACCCGTCTGTAACGGATTAATTCACTTTCCATTACTTTCAATGGGAAAGTTCGCTTCAGGTTAAGTATGCTTCAGGTTATGTACAGACTTCCAGAACCAATTACACTCATACCTCGGGTTAAGTACGCTTCAGGTTGAGTACTCCGTGGACCCGTCTGGAACAGATTAATCCACTTTCCATTACTTTCAATGGGAAAGTTCGCTTCAGGTTAAGTATGCTTCAGTTTAAGTGCTCCATGGACCGTCTGGAATGGATTAATCCACTTTCCATTACTTTCAATGGGAAAGTTTGCTTCAGGTTAAGTACGCTTCAGGTTAAGTACAGACTTCCGGAACCAATTATGTTTGTAAACCGAGGTACCACTGTACTTTATCAATGCTTGAGGTTTGCGGTCAACGTGGGTGGAGGGGAGAAGCTCATGCTGTAAGCCTAGCATTATAAGTTCAAAAGAGGCATTGAAGCTAAACTGTAAATCAGAGTGAGGAACCCCCTAGCTAGCCCACAGGGCAATCTTGTCCCTCCAGGGGGTCCAATCAGACCTACAATGCTGTTTCTCCATAACCACACCCACCGGTCAATCACCTGATACCATTCTGATGGGTAGATGATGCCAGCTGAATGGTGGGGTTATGTAGCTCAATTCTCCACTGGTGGGAAACCCACTAGTTTCCCGCCGAGAACTAGCATGCACAGCCAAAGCATCAAGATTCAATCCCCTGCTTACCAGTTTAATTCTGCACAGTCCCTCGTCTCCATTCATCAGCTGATAAGGACAAGCAGCCTTGTCCACAGTCTGAGGTGGAGATATAAATATCTGGCCTACTGGGGGAAAATGTTTCTCCATCCCGGTGTGGATCACTTTGGAGGATTATTCCCTGGGGTATTCAGATCTGGTGAAATTTGCTGGAATCAGTCAAAAGTTAAGGCAGAAGAGAAGAAACAACACTGCTCCTCACCCTGCTCTAGAACACAGCAAGCATGAGTGAGAGACTGCTTGTACATGCAACTGTAGGAGTTGTAGTTGAAGTATCTAAACAGTCTGATGCATTATACTTGTTAAGTATAATGGCTTAATTGACCCTGAAATGAGAATGCCTGAATGTGTGTTGGTGAAAAGGTTTAACATGGGGATTTTCCATGAGGTTATATTGAAAGCAAGAAGAGCTGTAACTTGTTAATGACCTGTTGCCTGTTTTCTACTCTGTGCTGAGAGTGAACCTTTGATCATGTGATGAAAGTATTGAGTAGCAAATTCTCCATCTTGAAAGGTTGGTGGCTGTTATTAGTATTTCTGAACTCTACAGGGAGAACAATGCATGTAAATGGCTCTGCAAGACATGCATAGCTTAAGGCCAATAAAGGCTGGAATGTAGACTGGAATGGGAGACAGACACAGTTTGGATTTTTGGAATCTCTTATTTCTAAGAAGATGTTGAGCCTGTGCTGGACAGCACAAGACACTGCATGGATATTTTGGTTGTATCTTTGATGCTTATGATGTTTTTGAAGAGTTCTGCCAGTAAAACTTTGAATAATATTTTTATGGGCCTGGACAATGTTTTCTTTCAAAGGAGTCAATTCTTATGCTTTCAGTCACTTCAAACTGCACAATATTAATATCAGCAAAAGTGTTGGCAACCTCTTTACGTGGGGTGTTTTTGAAGGCAGCCAGGGAAGTGGAGCTATGTCACTGAGCAGCCGTTTGTTTAGCCACTGACATTAGCTCTAGTTTGTTTCCAGGCAAAATTCAAGGTGTTGGTGCTTACTTTTAAAGCCCTTTACAGTCTGGGCCCACTACACCTGAAGCACACTAGGGAGATTATAATTCTACTAGCCAGGTCCCTGGTCTTTTCCCCTTCTTGCCTTTGCTTCCAAATACAGGTGAAACTCAGACAATTAGGATATCGTCGAAAAGTGCATTTATTTCAGTAACGCAACTTAAAAGGTGAAACCAATATATGAGATAGATGCATGACATGCAAAGCAAGGTATGTCAAACATTTATTTGTTGTGCTTGTAATTATTTGTCGTTAGGCGGGTCAATTATATATGGAATGTAATTAATGAAATGTAATAGCGATGATTATTTTTGTATTATTGTAACTATTTGTTTTATTACTGTGGAATTTCCAAAAGAAAGCATTTGTAAAAATTAAAATAAAAAGTTGCATTACTGAAATAAATGCACTTTTCGACGATATTCAAATTTTCCGAGTTCCACCTGTATACATACCCCTTCCTCATGCTGGAGAAAAGGAGGTTTGGAGAACTTCTGGGAGGTGTTTCTTCCAAGTGTGTAACTGAAAGACGGCACGAAGAAACCAACTGCAATATATTTAAAGAACAAACCTCTCACCTGCCAAAATCCTGCTGATGCATATGGTCTGAGGAAAGATTTTTCACTCCTGCCATCTCGGCTATCATCTCGCATCTCAGAGATGAGTGGAAGTTTATACGTCTAATATTTTTTGCTCGCTTCCTTGGGGGTAAGTGGAAAATGTGATTCTCTCCCTTTCCTTTCTACCATAACTTGAGAGTATACCCAATCTGTTGACACTTCTGTTCTACGAATAATGCCATCTGCCGCAATGCTTTGCAGTTATCCCTCTGGTATCTTCTTCCAAGTTTTAAGCCTTTGCAGAAAACACTTTCTTCCAAAGTTAATTGACAGAGTGCTGTCCCATGAAAATTCGCTGCATGCAGAATATTCCACTTACTGATTCACTCTTGATATTTAAAATTGTTTCAACCTTGTTACAACAGTGTACTTTACTCAAGACTTTGAGATGGTTCACGTAACAAATTACTGCTTATTAAACTTATTAAGCATGCTCTTGGAGAGTAGCTTGCAAATGCTTTGCTCCTCCCTGGTCTTTTTGGGGGGTCCTACCCTGCTCTGCTCAACTGGGGTTCAGTTTAGCATGTCATCTGAACTGGGACTCCCTACAGCTCATGCTTAAGTAGGAGCAAGTTATCCATGAGGCCCAGTTCGGATGACACACTGTGCTAACCTTTGTTTACATTGGTTTAGTGTGATACAGTAGTAAAAGGAACAAAGTGGCTGGGGATCAAAGTAACTGTGAGCTCCTTTCAAAGAGCTCCCATATTTGTGTGGTCTTGCTAAACCAGGCATCCCCAAACTGCGGCCCTCCAGATGTTTTGGCCTACAACTCCCACGATCCCTAGCTAACAGGACCAGTGGTTGGGGAAGACGCGAATTGTAGTCCAAAATATCTGGAGGGCCACAATTTGGGGATGCCTGTGCTAAACCATAATTTGCCTTAATGGGTCTTGTGAACCAGGACTGTGTGTGTGTGTGTGTGTGTGTGTGTGTGTGTGTGTAGAGAACTGCTTGCTTTGCACAGTGTATTAGCAGCAGTTTTATTATTTGCTGTACTGCATTTCCACTTGAAAATTATCTGTAACTTCCCATTACTGGATTTTATTTTTGACCACAGGGCTTTAAATTACCTACCATGTTTTTGAACATTATAATTTGTTTCAACTACGCTTCTGCAGCTGCTTTTGTTCCTATCTATTTGACTTGCCAAGTACGGTATCTGACTAGCCATCTAGATAGAATGCCAAATGTTTTTATAATCTTTTGAATTTGTCAGAAATTTATCTGCACATGCACTTACAAACACGGTGCTAAAATTCTACAAGTGTCTCTTGGATTTATTTATTTTTAAGATCAAAATGTGAGAAATAGTTTGTTTAGGAACATTTAAGATTTATTTACAGTTTAATACAAAATAAACCTTGCCTTATAAACAATCCGTAGCTCACAGAAGTAAATAAATAGTAGGTAGCAAATCTGGCATATTGCAAGCATGTGCTCCTGCTTGTGATGTCAGGAAGAAAAGCTACAAAAACTGGATTGGAGCCTAAGGTAAATTCATGAAAGGAAAGCTTCTCCCTCTAATGTCCGCCTCCCAAGAAACCATTCTGGAGATTGGTGAGGCATCCTGAACAATGCAGGACGGGAGGCACTTGGGAATCCCAAAAGTGGTTTGTAAGATGATAGTTTTGGAGCTTGTTAAAGACACCATTGATTTCTGAAGTTTTTCCAGGATTCTGTCATCTGGACGATGAAAAGGGGTGACCTTTGGTATGCCCCCAGTTCTTGGGGGAACTCATGCTCCGTGATTAGAAAGGCAAAGTGTTCAGAGGGCTCAATTGCTACAGAATTATCAGACATTTAGCTAGATTTTACTCAGTCCGCTGGAAACCAAAGGAGGGCAACTTGCTGGAATCTGGACCTCTCATTTATTACACTAGTCTTGGATAGCAGATTCTAGGCACTACAGTTGTCTAATGCTGGGATGTGGTGCCCTCCAAAAGTTGTGGACTTCAACTCCCAACAACCCAGGGCTGATGGGAGCTGTAGTTCACAACATCTCACTGGCTACTCCTAGTTTAACGAAATCAGCTGTGCCTGCTGCCCTCGGAGACCCCTAAGCCGCTACCTTCCTGCTGTTTACAGGGTTGTCAAGCTGATGCTACCAAAGTGTTAAGAAAAGCACATTCAAGAGTGGCTCCCATGCTATTATAATAATGTCAGAAGCAGGGGCTTACTTTAGTCCCCTAAAAGCCATGGGATTAAGAAAACCCCTTGCACGAGGTTGTTTATTTAACTGTTAGTGGTCTAGGCAGTGCAGAATGCTCTGGAAATGATTGTGCTTTCAGAATGAATGTGTTTGTTTGTTTGTTTGTTTGTTTGTATGTTATGAAAGTGACTGAAGGGCTTATAGATGTATATCAATAAGCACTTAAGAGGTATAACATGAGAAGCAAAGTAAGAGAGCTTTTAGTACCAAATCTATTTTAAAAATGCAGTTTAGTGCTGTATGTTTTCCAAAATACTTCGTTTTCTCTATATCTTTCTATTCCTACACACATCCACTGTGTAATCCTTTCCAGGAAATGGTTTTATTCTGTCTCTGAACTTTTCCAGTCCCTTTTTCTTTCCCTCAGTAAACATGACCCTTTGGTTCAGTTGTCTAAATATAAATAAAGGAAACATCACTGGAGTTTGTACATTTGAAAAGATGAGTTTTATCAACTTCTTTCCATGGTGGCATATCAAAAATCCAAGCTTATGGGGGAGGGGAAGGAAAGGATTTTATTTCATTTGAAACATACCAAGCAACATTATTTTATATATATATAGCTGGAGTCTTGTATTGCTTTGTATCTTTATGTTGGTGGCAGCGGTGGGGGGAGCAGTGGCCAGCTCTATTTTGTTATCTGCCTCTGTGATATCAGAATGAAGGACGTTGTTTCATTTATCTATGCACATTGCACATAGTAAAGACTAAAGGCTAATGGCATAAGGAAAAGTCAGATGCTTTCCTTCCGCTTAAGCTCGCTGCTTTAAAATTACCTAAAGAAGGATTTTTTTTGGATATTTGATTATTTCAAAATAGAGACCTCAAAAATATTTTATAATAAAAAATGAGGGATCCAAGTCTAAACTGATTACACAGCAACTTCACCATATATTGGCAGATCAGTCACTTAAAGCACAAGCTACTAGGGGCAAATCTACACTGGTCAGTTATAATGTTAAAAATGTGTTATAAAAATGTGACACCAGAGGGTGCTGAAGAGTAGCAACCTGTCGTCAATGCGAAATTGCATTGAGAGCTACAGTGGTACCTCTGTCTACGAACAGCCCTGTTAACCAACTATTCGGTGTATGCACTCTGCAAAACCAGAAGTAGGTTAGCGAACTTTGCCTCGGAAGATGAACAGAAGCCGAACAGTGGAAAGGCACCGGTGGCGGGAAGCCTCAGAAGGGAAAGCATGCATCGGTTTAAGAATGCTTTGGTTTAAGAATGGACTTCTGGAACGGATTAAGTTCATAAACCGAGGTACCACTGTATATTACTTTTTTTAACAGTGTTTTTACAATCAATGTAGATCCGGCCCTGATCTCTGACTAATTATAAAACCATTATTATTATTCATTAAATTTCTATACTGCCCTATATCCAAGGATGACAGGGTGGTTTACAATATAAAAATAGAAAAATACACACCACAATAAGAAACAAAAACAACACCCCATAGTTTAAAAGGCCATAGATTGTTTAATTAGCCAAAGGCCTGGGAAAAGAGGAATGTTTTTGCCTGGCACTTTAAGATATGTAATGAAGGCTCCAGGGACACAGAGGCAAAGGACTGGTCTCTATTATTTATACAGAGCTTTTAGAGCTTACCACTGGTCCCTTGGTGGGCCTTATAATTTCTTGGGGAAAGTATCTAAACGTTGAAATAGAGGAATCTGAATGGAAATCATGGTGGGCAGCTAGGCCTCATAAGTCTGTTTCATCGTATGTGAGGGAATGTTCCCTCAAAGTTGTGCAAAGATGGCATTGTCTACCTATGCAGATGTCTCCCCTCACATCACATTCAACATGGAATTGCTGGTGGGGCTGTGAGCTTCAAGGGACATTCTTCCATCTTTGGTGGGAACGCCCTCAGGTCTCATTATTCTTGTCTCAAATAGATCATGAAATACCTAAAACAATTACGGTAAATCAGCTGTTCAGGTCTCCCCACATCTGTCATTACTGAATGTGTGTATGGACTGATAACATGAAGCTAGTCGCTCAAAAAGAACCGTTGGCATGGATGCTAGCTGTAGCTAGGATTTCAACATCTCAGCAATGGAAAACCTTGAAAAATAGACATTTGTCTTTGTGGTATAAGAACTTATGGACTTTGGCCATTTTGGAAAAAATAACACACAAACGACATGTCACCAGAGGGCAGAGGACCCAGAACACTTTTAAGTCAACTGGTAGGATCTTATTTCTTATGCTTCAGACTTAAATGCCTGACATTCACCATCCATGCCAGCTCAGGAAATTGATTTATATTGGTGTTACCACTTTTTCCTATTATTATTATTTGCTTGCTTGCTTGCTTTGCATATGGTATGATGTAATACTCTGCTACTGCACTTTTGGGCTGCTAGTAACAGTCATTATATTACAAATTGCAAAGTATGCTATGATTTTGTACAATGCACAGTTTGTGATAGATAGCCAATGGGTAAGGTAAAAGGCTCAGAAATGACACCAGCATTATTAAAGCTCTTCGTGAAAAACTCTGGACAAATTTCAGTGCTCTTGACAATAGAACTTAAAATATGGTATTACGGTGATCCAAGCAAAGCTAAGAGAAATTAAAATATTGAGGCCCCAATCCAGTAAGAGTGATCAGTATACAAAAGCAGGCTTAGAATAAAATAATCATATAGAGTTGGAAGAGACCCTGGGGATCATCTAGTCCAACCACCTGCAATGCAGGAAACAACTAAAGCAGACATGAGAGGTGACCATCCAACCTTTGCTTAAAAACCCCCAAAGGAGGAGAGTCCATAAACTCCCGAGGGAGTCAGATCAAATTTTCTTTTTTTAAAAAGTGCACAGTTATGAGGTAAAACATAGATAGGAGGTAAATCATAAGGCTAATGGACACTTTATATAAAAGTTGAATTTTTTTTAAAAAAAATCAACATAAGGGCAGGATCCAAATAAGTGTGTGTGTGTGTGCTCTAATTTAATAATTAGGACCTGTTATTTTGACCACTACCCCCTTCCAGTAATTAGCAATGTTACTTTTTGAATGGCAGAACTCAGTCCAAGTTACAAAAGGATGGAAGAATACAGAACAACACAGTCATTAGGCACCCCACCTAAGGAGGGGGGAAGCATAAAGCTCTAATATTTTGGATTGCATAAAATCTAGAATTACTCATTCTTTACACAGTCACTTTCCTCTCCCATTTAGTTGTTTGTTCCACTTGTTGATACCGTCACTGATTGCAGCGCCCCCCCCCCCCCAGTACACAAGCATTTGCTGCAGAGGTGGTCCTCCTCTGCCTGTACAAGTAAACGTGGATGTTTATGCCAAAATAAATCTGTTAATCTGTAAAGTGTTTCTTGTTTTGCTCTGAAAAACTAAAGAGGCTGCTCTTCTGGCATTTTGTCTCTATTGGGGTTCCCATAAGAGAACCTTTCGAGAGAAACTTAAAACGCCCCAAATACAAGAGCGAAGAACAAAAGTGGAGCTAACAATAGTAAATATGCCCAGACCTTCATAATTTGTATCCAATAACCACTGCAAGATCAATAACAATAATACAGATTTGTGCATTTCTCATATTTTCTTCCTCTGTACTTCAATAAGCAGAGATCCAGCAGGACAGCAAGAATTGCACACAAGAAAAACAACCCGCATTGCCTCTTCTAGGGAATCAATTATTTCATGTTCAATTGGGTTTCCTGGATACTTTTAAATTTCGTCAGAATAAACATTATCTTTCCTAGGTGGTAGAAAGAAAAGGGCAGCATATCATGAAAGCCCCCCCCCCCGCCCAAGAGAGAATATATTGTTTGTAATACTGTGCCATTTTGCCATAATTGTACAAACCTCTGTAAATAAGAATTTTGCTTGCTGGCAGAGACCCGCTATGCTAGCTTACTGGCAGGAGGTCCATTGTTGCTTATCAGGACAGATAGGGGCAGCAGGGAGGTTGGCATGCTGCAAATGCTCTCGAAGGAGCACCAGAGTAGCTCTGGCTGGTGTGCTTGCACCATGCTGACTTCCCTGCCGCTTTGCCCCTCTCACTATGCAACAACAACCTGCCTATTGAGAAGCTAGCAAAGCAGCTTCACCCTATCTTGGTGAGCCACTTCTGCCTAAATAGTATGTTTAATAGTGCCTTGGAAGTCAAACAGAATCTCTTCCAGAAGTCCGTTCGACTTCTGAAACTTTTGAAAATCAAAGTGTGGCTACCGATTGGCTGCAGGAAGCCAATTGGAAGCCATGGAAGCCCCGACGGACGTTCGTTTTCCAAAAGAACGTTCGAAAACCGGAACACTCAATAGGATTAAAGCTTCTGTCCACAACAGTTTCTACAGATTTAATTTTCCCCAGCAGTTTGTTGTAGTTATGGGAAAGTCTACAGTTGAGGAATGTTGCCCTTCTTCGTAACTTCTAAACAGGCACAATCCTAATCTTGGAACATGGTCACCTCCAAAGAGACCCCAATAATAATGTGTCTGTTTCTGGAGCGTAGGGGCAGAGAGGGCCTCATAGACAAGTTCCTCTCCTAGGACAAAGACTTAAGAGTTTCAAAAACCATATATACTATCTGGCTCACGTTATATCTTACACCAGGGTTAGGTATCCTTTTTTCGCGCAAGGCCCATGCTCACCTTTGGTCAACCTTCCAGGGTCCACATACCAGAGATTAGTTTGACCATTTCATGTGCCTGTAGCCACACAGACACATAGCCTTCTCCCACTGATCTGTGATTGGGACACTATGTCTATTATTTTATTTTATTTTTTGCTGCCACCAAAACTGGTAGACAAGGTAAATTTGCTTGTAGGGAGGCACACCAGCCAACCAAGTTGTAGGTTAGCCACCTTTGAATAAATCTCAAATGAAAAATGACTCAGGTGACAAGCCAAACACCCTCCTAGGAAGTAAGAGTTCCACTTAACAGGATGGGCCTTACTTCAGAGAAAACTTGCATAATAGTGTGCTGCTATCATTTTTAAATTTCTTTTCCTGCCGCTATCATTTTTTATTTCCCAATGTACTGATAAAATACACCCTAATTCACTATGGATATGTATAAAAATATTTATAATGCACTTTCCAATCTCTGAATTATTATTATTATTTGGTTCGTAAAGTTCACTTACCAGAATGAAGAGGCAACTAGTGGCAAGCCAGGTATGTTCAGGGATTGTAGAAAATACTGATAAAATCAAGCAACCGAAGACAAGGAGAAAACTGAAAAACAAAAGAATGTAAAAATTAGCAAGGACCATTTGAGTGAAAATAAACTTTAAATATATGAAACACTCAAGTTATCAGAATTACACTGTGTATTATTCTGTGTATAATTTTTTCGAAGTTTAAAATAAGGGGTTGTCTTAAACACGGAGAGTACATAGTGCATTTTCTTAATTTTGACTCCCCCCAAATAGTGGGTGTCTTATACACAGGGGCGTCTTATACATGGAAAAATACAGTAATTATGTCTCCATTAGAGCAGGGTGCTGGCGCCAGCATGGGTAGCTTTAAATCCCCCAGGAGCAGACCTGTTCTCAGCTCTCCACGCCAGACTGTCATTGGTCAATCTGGCAGGCTAGCGCAGAGGTGAATTTCAAGCTGGAAATGCGAGCAGAAGCTTGCACTTTGCCCGGGGATCGCCCCGGGACGCAGCTCTCGAGCGTCAGTAAGGACCATTTGCCAGACCTGTTCTCTCTGCTGTCCCCTGAGTCCAAGAAAGGAAAAACGGACACTTGGAAAACTAACAATACAAAAAGGGGCAAAAATACACAGATTGAATGCTCCCTTTCAACCTGATGGGCCGTTTCCGCTATCTTTGCGGGCATAGTTGCCACAACATGCCCAGATAGGGGCTGGTACCTTTTCAATTATTTGAGGGTCATTCTGAGAATGCAAACCATGGCTGCCGATACAACTGCCATGGAATATGGTGTTAGGTTCTCTACTAACCCTCACACTAGATGGGATCCAAAGAACAAGGATGTGGCTGGAATTGATGGGGCCCAACATCAGAAACAGGCCTGAGCCAGAAAAACCGAGAAAGTCCATCCCTTGGAAGCAATTATTTCCAGAGTGTGCTGGGACTTAAATCAGGGTGCATGCCACAGGTGAGTTCTTGCTTGAGTGTGAGCGGTGCTTAGGGCCCTACCCCTACACATCATGCAACAGGAGCCACACACCCTTTCATGGCTCCAGGGACTTTGGCCCTAGAGCCCCACAAAAAGATGCTGGTTCCTACAGCCCCAATGCTAATCTTTTCTATGAATATAACAACCTGACTTTAGGAACTGAGATCTCATGAAAGCAAGGAGCATTCACGTGAATAAGGGCAGTAAAATGGGTGTCTCTAAACATCTGAAGAACAGATTGTGTTTATTATAAAAAAATAATTTACACACACGACAACATGATTGTGGCAATTGTGCCTTTTCCCTTTAACTGAGCTTTACAGGAAGGGCTGAACTCCCGAGAACATTAAACTGTTTGCAAATCAGGTACTTTGCTACTGCTACAATTCAACATTTATGAGTATTTTGCTTTCACTTTGTTAGCCTTTATTGTATGATTTCATGTGCTTTATATTTTCCAGCTCATTAATATTCTCCTTGATCCAAAAAACTGTACTACTGGTTTGGTACACCCAAGGGAGCTTTGGATTTATATTTTCAAACAGCAGAGGCAACCCCCAGACATATTTCTATGTGGCAACTGCAGCTTTGAACAGCAGGGCCTGCTGTTAAAGGAGGAAAGTATAAAACCCTACTTTCTATGCCTAAATCCTCTTTGGCTCTCAGCCATGAAGGGTGAGAATCGGAATTGAAATGGGAAATAGCATAAATAGCTACTCACAAACTACCAACAGAGAGATAGGCACAAGGGCCCAAATGCTACAACAAACATCTGCCTTCATTATCTACTCAGGTAACAATATTACAGGGCTAACTAACATCATTAAAAACATCCAGGGGGTCATTCACCAGCTTATTATCTTCTGCTGTGAAAAATGCAATCATCTTCCATTAATAGCACACTGCATTTTACATAGGGCAAATAGAGGAATAAATGGGGTTTGCACTTCCCAGAATGCCATTGCAGAACACTGTTTAACTTCCAAGGAAGCCGTTTCCTAAAGTTGGTGGATCCTTAGGGAATAGGGGCCCTCACAGAGATGAAAGGCCCTCACAGTCAGGATTGGGGGTGGGAAAACAGAGTTATCTGCGATGCAATTGGACAGTTAAGTATTTATTTACTTGATTTAGGGGTGGGCAGCTGCCCTCCCCTGCACCTCCCTGGCTACGCCCATGAACACCCTCAGAATAGTTTCAACAGAATCTGAGACTTAACACCACTGTCCAGTCTAAAGATGTTTGGATTATCCTCCATGCTGCTGTTTTAGGCATCTACTTTCTAGACAGCATGCTAAAGTTATGAGATACTTTGAACCAATGAAGGCCTTGATGGGTTTAAAGCTGGAGTGTTTTAATAACTAGATATTTTCACTAAAGGGTAAAAAAAAAGCAGCGAAAGAACAAACAAAAGATTGGAGGACAATAGCCTATTAAGGCAGCCTAAACCGTGCGTGTGCGTGCTGGTGTGTTTTAAATAGCTGACTCTAGACCCAAATCCTGGCCAAATTTCCATGATGCTTGTGACTTAACTGCCTTTGGATACATGAGCCAAGAGTCTTTTCATATCTGGATTCTGAAAACAAAACCAGTTCTTTTTCATGAGTTGAACACAAATCCTATGTTAACAGGAACCAGTTTTTTATTATTATTATTTAATAAAGTTGACTGCTAATAACGTAAGATTGAATAAAAGGAATCAAGAACCCACACTGCACTGACTGGGCTCAAGGCTTTCATTTGCTGACCTGGGGTTCATGTGAGAGAAATGGGATATAATAATAATAATACAGTGGTACCTTGGTTTAAGTACACAATTGGTTCTGGAAGTCTGTACTTAACCTGAAGCGTACTTAACCTGAAGCGAACCTTCCCATTGAAAGTAATAGAAAGTGGATTAATCCGTTCCAGATGGGTCCGCGGAGTACTTAACCTGAAGCGTACTTAACCTGAAGTATGAGTGTAATTGGTTCTGGAAGTCCGTACTTAACCTGAAGTGTACTTAACCTGAAGCGAACTTTCCCTTTGAAAGTAATGGAAAGTGGATTAATCCGTTCCAGACGGGTCCGCGGAGTACTTAAACTGAAAGTACTCAAACCGAAGCGTACTTAAACCAAGGTATGACTGTAATAATAATAAAAATAAATAAATAAATGAATAAATAAAAATAATAATTTACACCCATGTTAATTTGCAGACATGTCCAGCACTTTCAAGCTACTTTTCTGAAACAGTTTTATTTCACTAGTAGAGCCAGCAGCCACCAAACCTTCTTAATTTTGGTATTTCCTTTTGGCAGACAGTTAAAAGCAGTAATTTGTAATAATGTCACATTTTATAACGCCAGGTATAATTTTGGACTGGAAATAAAATGAATAATAATAAAAAAATACTAATCCATTACAGCCAAATGCAATCACAATAACAGTTGTTTGGAAAATACAGTGTAATTTTAAAATAAATGACTAGATATGAAGAAAACGGGATGAACATCCATAAATCATGAAAGCTCTTGTCCTATTACTGAAAGAGCATGGTGACATCTCATGTGCTGCACAGCAAACAGTTTTGCTAACAATAATATGAATTCTTTTTATTTCAATAAAATTGCTGTTTGACGTTAGTTTTGGCTGCTGTTTCCTGTTCAGCAGAACTTTGTTGAGAGCATGCACTGTGAAAGAGAAAACCTGAAAAGGACGCAGGAAACAGGGTGAAAAACAGCCCTTTCCACTGTTAATAAAATGGTGTTCTCAGAAGTTACAAATTATTGCTGCCCATAGTTAAAACTATTTTCCAGTCAATCATTTTTAAGTCTTGTGCGGAACAAAAGGGGATGAGTTTCTTCTAATATCCCAGGGATGGATTCTACCAGATGCTTTTATTGGACATGAAGAAAGTTGGAGTCCTTTCTAACCCAAACTCTTCTCTAGGGCCCAATGATCCTGCAGCATTCCTTTATAAACAGATTCTGAACTATGGCCTCATTATATGAACTTTCATTTCTGAAATATAATGTAATATATTCGATTATTGCATTGTAGGGACTGGTTTAGCTGTGATCTCTGCACTGCAGGAACAAGCCTAAATTACTCTTCCAACTCTATGAGGATATGGTTTAGGTCAAACCGTACTTTCCTGCATTTCAGTTAATTCGTCGTAATATGGAATTGAATATTGATGCTGGACATAATGGGCTTTTATGACCCCTCCTTTAGATAGCCATGTGTCAAGCGCACCACCTTGCCCCTGCAATTGAGGGGACTGGAGCTGTGCAACGTCAGCATGCACACACACACTGCCCCCTCAGTGTGTGCAAAATCCCTCATTCACCCCCAAAATCTGCTTTAGAAGGGTCCCTCCAGATCAGATTTGGGGAGTACATGGAAGGCTGCAGGAGGGAGGAAATATCAGGCACCATTGGGTATCACCAATCATACTGTTACATTATGTCCCAAATATATTTTTGGTGTTTTGTTACCTATTATGTATTCCAATGATTTATGTTGAGATATAATAAATACTGCATTAAAATGTTAAATAATATTAATCTATGTTTTTAAAAAATAGATATTGCAATTATCCCTACCAAATGCATTTCTTTTATAATGCAGTATGCTTAAGAAGAGAAGCAGTATCAGTGTTTTCTTTTTTTAATGATAAAGATTCGAAATGAAAAGCAAATGACAATACGAAAGTAGAGTTACAGGGTCTATTAAAAGTACGTACAATGGTACAGCACAGAGCAGGTCAAATGTTTTTGAAAGCATCCGGCACGTAAGCCAGTGTTTTGTAAGTATAGCTTTTTAGGAATGAACACTGGAAAAATAAGTATATTACAAGCTGAAGCATTAATATTCATGTTTTGACACTGTGTTTGACAATTATAGTGGAGATTAATGTTTGGATTTAGAAACAGGGTGGAGATGTTTGCCCTTGTCCTATTCTTCCTCATTTTAAAGTTCTAGGAAAACAATAGATAAGCAGGTTTAAACTCTATAAAAGGAAAGAAATGCAACTACCAAAGCAAGCTGCCCAGACAAGGGTTTTCGAAGACCATTCAGAACATCAAAAACCCAAGACATAAAGCATTGGGTGAATTAATGGAGTTTGCAGTACTGAACCTAAGCTATACACATGGCTGTCCATGTTTGGGGTCCCTTGTGGTAGAAACTTGAACTTGCTCTTTAATTTATTTAGTTTAGTGGGCCACCCAGCCCACAAATTCACTTTTTGTTTTTAAATGTTTTGCTTAACTTATGTATACTTGCTTTTTTAAAAAACAGTTTGGTGGATTTTAGCTGTGCTTTATTATGCTTACGAAAGTTTTATGATTAAGTAGTCCGTTAATCTTTCTAAACAATAAACAAACAACACCCGTCTCAATAGGAGGATTAAAATATACTTAATTTTCTCTGGAATGTGTCCATTGCAGAAAAATGGGTGGAATCCAGACTGAACGTGAAGCATTGTAGTTCTGGTTATTTTACAAAAATGTACCTGCTGCCTTTGAGGCATGCTGTATGGAATACAATACTGTATCTCTTCGTTTATAATGCTATTCCATGTTAAATGTTGCTGAGAGGCAAACTAAAAAGCGGTAGGATCTTAAGTCACAATGGAAGTGGCTGTTGACTGCAAGATAATGCTAATCAGGATGTGGGGCTCGTCTGAGTTGAAGCAAGGTCTCTGCTAAGTGTCCTGAAGTGGGGACATCTAACTCTCTTCTCTTTAAAAAATGCTGGAAGCAGAATGTCTGCAAAACTTAAAACACTTCTTCCCAAACTTGCCACATAAAGGAAATAACATGTAGGGTGGGAGGGAAAGATCGATCTTCTGACAGATCCAGCTTCTAACCGCAGGCAAACATTTTACCAATCCCAGTGCTTTGAGGAAAGAACACTGTAGTAATGTATTGCTTTGTTGCTAGTTCTGCTAGTGAAAAACGCTTGACATTCATATCCTTTTAACCATTCTGCCACATGCCCACACATACACTCCTGTCAAATTAGCTTTGCAATTAGTTTCACAAGTTTGAATCTGTCTTTTCATTCATCATATCTCCTTGGTACCAAGATCTGCCTTTCTGAAATTTTACAGGCTACTTTCCTAGGGGCACCACAGGGAGGGGAAGAAAATCCACATCAGGACCTTTAGCCATAAACACACAGTTATCAAGTGGCTTAATTGTTATGGATTGCTTTTGCTTTCTTTAACCAACCCAGACTAAATTTGGTCCATAATTTGACAGGCTTTCTCCACTCAGGAGGGGCAAATATGCCTGAAAATCTCTTCCAATTCTGCTGAATGGGTGTGTGTGTGTGTGTTAACCATGTTTTGATTTCCCATAGTAGTGAATGAGTGAAGTATGAAGATTTGTTTTTCCTAATCTGGAATTTTATCCAGTTCCCAAAGGGAAACAGACAGCCACTGAAGCAATTTGGACTAAATCTTGCTCTTATTCAAAGCAAGATCTAAAGGAAATATTGGAGTTGGTGGTTCTCATAAGAGGTTTAAAGACTGTCTCAAGGCAAATCTTAAAAAATGTAGTGTAGACACCGACGACTGGGAGGCACTGGCCTGCGAGCGCACCAGTTGGAGAGCAGTCTTTACCAAGGGTGTCATGGGCTTTGAAGACGCTCGATCTCAGGACGCAAGTGAGAAACGTGCTAAGAGGAAGGCGCGCTTGGCAGGTTCACGCTGTGATCAACTCCTGCCCGGAGACCGGTGTCCCCGCTGTGGAGGGACGTGTGGATCCGGGGTTGGCCTCCACAGTCACTTGCGGACCCATTGTTAGGACCGTGTTTATGGAAGACAATCGTACTCAGATATGAGTGATCGCCAAAGAAGAAAACTGCAGTGTTATCAATTATATTTACAGCATTCATATAATATACATAATAATAAAAAATATATTCTTCCTTTGTCACTTCCTTACAAAATAATGTTTACAAGCTTGTCACAAATCTTACTTTACAGCCCCCAAAAGCTATTAATTATTACAACTTCACTCATTACTTTTTTACTTGGTCTCCAGCCTTTGTCTAGAAAAAGAAGAAAACTTATAATAACCTTCTTTGTACTTTCTGTATTAATCACTCTACAGTATTAATCTGGGAACTGTAGGTTTTCTCTCTTTTTTTGGTAAATGTGCTCCCAACACAGATATGCTTTTTTTGTTGCTCCTGGTATGTCTCTGAACCCCTCCATCATAGGCTCAGGTTGCACATGCGTTTAAACAAACCATATAAAGTGTCATAAGCCCCCACATTCTCCACTGTGTCTCATTCCTAAAGCAAACACGAACCCTGGGTAAAGTGGTTGGAACCCCTGAAATCTTGCACTACATGGCGATTGGGGTGGTGTGCAACAATATTTCAAATGCTAATTTCCCATAATTTCCCCCACACGCCAACTTAAAACACAACCCAGACTTACAGTAACTGAACCACAGAAGCTAAACTTATTGACTGTCAATTGCATGATTGTGTATTTACTACATTTATGAATTAAGACAATGCAAACAAATTGCTCGTTTTGAACAGTTTGTTTCTGCATATTTAGCACTTTAGCTAGTTTCTGGATATAAACAGTAAAGGAATAAATATTGAAAAGTCTAATGAAGGCTTTTCACCAAGGGCCTACTATTGTGCATCATCTCATTTTACCATGACGGAACTACTTTCGCTGTGTGGATTTATGAATAGCACCACAGTCCTAGAGTTAAAATTTCTGTGCATGCTTACAAGATTCTGCCCCCTGCTTATTTTGGTCAGGGTGGTGACCTAGCCATTTTTATCTTAACCCTCCCCAACAACTACTACTGCAATTTGCCATATAAACAACAGATTTAGGAGAAGCAAGCAAGAAATGTAATAAGCATATATCTCTGTCAAGAAAATATATCACAGAGGAGACATGAAATGACAGCTGCCTTTGATGAAGAATTACAGCATTTTTTTCATTTAAAATATTTATACCCCATCTTCCCTTATAAAATTCAAGGTGGCTCCCATGAAGAATAAAATAAAATGCAGCAAACTCGTATCATTATCTAAGACTGCAACCAAGACTTGGTTACAAGCTCCATTCAATGCAGTGGGACACAGGAAGCTGCCTTATACTGAACTGACCCATCTAACACAGTATTGTTTATACCAGGCATGGGATACCTTTGGCCTGCAGGTCTAATAAGGCCCGACAAGGACAGTGCCTTCCTATACCAACATTGTGGAATTCAATGTACCCAAGGACATCCTATGCCCTTTTAAAACACGGGGTGGTGTTTTTTTTGGGGGGGGGGAAGAGGGAGGCTATTGGGTTGTTGCTTTTATTGTGATTAAGTATTTTGTGGTTTTATATTTTGATTTTATTCTGTGAAAAACCCTGAGGCCTCCGGGTATAGGACGGTATATAAATTCAACAAACAAACAAACAAAAATTTAAAGGCAATTTCCCATTGTTTAGGCTAGCGGTTCCCAAACTACCCCCCCTCCCGGCAATGAACTGCTTGAAAATTGCTGAGGGTGTGTTGGGAATTATACATAATAGCTGGGAAATGTGTACAAGTCACTGTTTGTGGAAGGATAATGTGCACATTCACATCCTAGTGAATGCAAACAATGCCTGGTTATTATGCACATTAATTGCTGCACTTACATTCCCTTTAACATACTTACAGTGGTGCCTCGCTTTACGAATGCCTTGCACAACAAAAAACTTGCTAGACAAAAGTTTTGCGTTGCAAGAGGCATTTGTAAGACAGCAAAATTTTCTATGACCGCCGCTTCGTCTTATGATGCGCAGCCATAGAAAGCGGCAAAGCTAATCTTCCTTTGCCGGGGGGCAGAGCCGAAACGTGGTGGTGCGGCGGCTGCCCCTGCCTGTCTTCCCCTTCCACCACACCGCCACACCGGGGAAGACAGGCAGGAGGCGGCGGGGGGAGAAGCGCTTCTCTCCCCCGCCGCCTCGCCTCGCACCAGCGGCATGAGACGGCGCTTCGGAGAAGGTCTCTGAAGTGCCGTCTCATGTCGGGGGAGGCAGGTGGGAGGCGGCGGGAGAAGCTCTTCCCCCGCCGCCGCCTCTCGCTGCGCACAGCCGGCACGGAGTGCAACTTCGGAGACCTCCAAAGTTGCGCTCCGTGTCGGGGGAGGCAGGCGGGAGGCGGCGGCAGGAGAAGCTCTTCTCCCGCCACCGCCCCTCGCCGTGCACATCCGGCACGGAGCACAACTTCCGAGACCTCCAAAGTTGTGCTCCACGTCGGGGGAGGCAGGCAGGAGGCGGCGGCGGGAGAAGCTCTTCTCCCGCCGCCGCCTCTCGCCGCGCACATCCGGCACGGAGCACAACTTTGGAGAGATCTCCGAAGCTGCGCTCCATGTTGGGGGAGGCAGGCAAGGCGGTGGCTGGGCGAAGAGAGCTTCTCCCCCCGCCTTGCACACATCCGGCATCGGACGGGGCTTCAGAGACCTTCTCTGAAGCCCCGCTGCATGCCGCAGCCAGTCCCCCAGAGCCTATAGGAACGCATTGATTAAGTTTCAATGCATTCCTATGGGAAACTGGGACTCGCTAGACGAAAAATTCGTTACACGAATTGACCTGTGGAACGAATTAATTTCGTCTAGCGAGGCACCACTGTACTGTGTTGTGTTCTCCTTTAAGCAGTGGAATGCAATTCTTTTTTTTTTAAATGAAAAGCTAAAATCTTACTCTCACCACCTTCCCAATACCTCTGGTACACACATGCCAATGAAAATTCAGCTCTAGCAGAAAATACATTATTCAATTTATGCTTAGCATGCTGACAAGCTTTGATGCAGATCTTGAGAAGGGGATCCTGCAATCTGATTTAAAAGAAGCCTCACTGTTTTCTCTAAATTGTCTTCTTGCAAAATTCTAGTTAATTTCTTAGGGGAAGCATATACTACAATCCTACCTTGAATATGGGTTTCTCATGCTTCCTATTCAATAGTGCATGGAGAGGTTTTACCCTATTTTCAAAATATTCCTGAATTCCAGCTATTTGTCTCTAAAGATTTCAACATTCAAAACTGAAACACTTAAATGCCAAAATCCAGATGTTTTTGTCACATCAGTTAACTGGAGCATAATCGCAAATAGAAATTGTATTGATATAGCATACCACATAGCGGAGTAAAGGGGGAAAGACAAAAGAATTGTGTTAAATTTGATCACCAAACGTTTTAGAATGTCATGTCAAGAAGGAAGATCCACTAGCGTATGAAATTGCTTAAGCTAGTGGCCTCTGTCATGATCACTGCACTGAATACACAGAGGCAGTTCTGTTTGTTTATTGAATCCTGCATGTAATTCATCCTCCTATAAATTTTTTAAAGGAAAAGGAAATATTTATGTCAAGGTTATCTTGGCTAATTTCTCTCTAGAGATAAGCTGTTCTTGTTTCAGTGACCCTTGGATGTACTCTGGCTATCTTTAATGCAAAGATACGGACTTTTAGATAAATGGACAACTGTAAATGTGTATGATAAACCAAGATAAATGCTCTCATCGGTGGTTTAAAAGCATTTATCATGAGCAAAACTACTGTGTCACTTTGAATGTGATTATATGGCTGTGCAGTGTTAATTTTAGCTGCCTTTAAAGAAACAGAAACAACAACTTTTGTATTTTAAAATTAAAACTGCTGAAGGCTGTAGAAGAAAGCAACCAAGTAAACACTTTTATTTGAAAAATGTATTTATGGGTATGTGACTGCAGCTTAATAGATTATCCCCAGGAACATCTTTGAGGTTCTGATTTCAATAAGAATAAAATGCATAGTGGGAATACTTGTGTTACATTGATGTTTAATACCACAGGAGCCACATGATGTGCAAGGATCACACACAAGTGCGACATACAACTTTAATGCCAGTGCAGGTGTCTGGTTAAACAGATTCTGACACATCCATGCATTTTACCTATTTTACTAATGTTTTCAATAGGAACTGCACCGGGTTCAACTGCCCTGAAAGTCACAGTCAACTTTAAATCAATGCCAAAGAGGTAGATGCATGTCCTAAAACTCGATGGTACTGCCTCATCATCACAAGTCAAGTCCATGGTTTTCAAACTTTCTAGCTCCTTGGAAAACATTTTCATCTCCCAAAGGCCCCCTGCATATCTGCCATCTGCAAAGCTGAAGATGATGTTAGGTCATAGCTGATACAGAACAGAAGTTCCATAGTAGATCAGCAGGGGTTCTCTGGGTATACTGTGATTCAATGATTGCTCAACATCAGAGTACATGGCCTAGATTTCCATGCAGAAGTATATGTTTTTATCTGTCTCTTTCACACTCAATGTAGGAGCAGATGGCTCCTGTCATGCAAGTCACTTCAGAGATCATCGGCATTCTTCTTTTCCCTGTTAAATAACAAAGTCTAGCCTCCCTTACTGGAAATTAGCTCAACTGCAAGAAGACAGAGTTTCAGTGAGTCTCCAACAGTTATCTGATCTGGAAGGACTGAGCATACTTGGAGTGTGGAACAACACCACAGCGGTAGGTTCCACACCTGATCTAGGTGTATTCATCAGAACGCCAAAAAAATATGCAAGGAAGAAAGCAGTGGACAGTGGCAGAGAAGGGAAAGGTGGCCGAAAAGCTAGTGTGATGCAAATACTCCTGGTTTGTTTCCACTGTGCTGTCCACTCCTTGCACCTTCTGGTAAGCAACAGTGCCCCACCTGTTGGGAAGCTAGAGTGGCAACTTTGCAACATCCGGCGAGTCACTTCTGCTCAATATGCTGGCAAGATCATAAGGGAGGTGTTACTTGAGACTATTTGAGAAGGTCAAAACTGCCACCCTGGACTTCAGAATATACTGGTAACAGAATGCAGATGTTCCCAGATAGCTGTCATGAATTCTGGTCCAATCACACCTGCCTCTAGATGGGTGGCTGCATTCTACATGAGTTGAAGTTTCCAAGCAGTGTTCAAGGTAGCCCAAATTAAAGTGAGTAACAGTTGTTTAATCTGGGAGTCACTGGAGTGAGCGTCAGTGATAGTAACTAGGTTCCTAGCTGCTGCTAATATGTATTTCCTTTACATTTTGTTTTTGCAATGAACTCCACCTTCCATCACAACTGCCATAAGCAGCAAGAATACAGATGTAGCAAAGTCCTGCAAGCGGGGGGGGGGGGGGCAGCATTAGGGTTACACCCTTAGCATGTATGATCACTATTTATTATGTTTATCATATGTAATTAAAAAAACAATTTTACTTCTCTGCCACCTGAAGAGCTGTGTGGTATAAGGCAACTCATAATTAAAAAAATATTGGCAGATTTAAAACAATTGATTCCAAATAAACAAACACCAATAGCTTACTTTAAACCAGCAGCTTAGCATTGAATCTGGAAATATTTCACAGAATCATAGAATTGGAAGGAACCCCAAGGGTCATCTACTCCAAAACAAGGGTGGACAAACAACAAGGGTGCCTGTTTCAGAGTTCAGCTATAGCCAAAGTTATGTGAATGAGCCATTTGCTACAAACTTTCCCAAACTCATTTGTCAAAGAAAGGGAAAAAAAGCATGAAAATCTCAGTGGGATTCCAGCCAGATATTTCTGAAACATTACAGCAGCAAGGAACTTTTCTTTTAAAGTTGTTGAGCATTTTCCCCAAGTAGGAACTAGGAGCTCTGCTGCATACTGAGGCAGCTGTAAAACTCTCTCCCACAAGGCTAGTGTCCCAGGGCACCACCAGCAGCAGCAGCTTCCAGAATTTTCAATTTCTATGCTAGTGACTTTTTCTTTTTTTTAAAAAAAACAACAACCCATAAACTCTACATCCTTTGAAACAAAAAGATTTTATCAGTGGAAAAATGTGAATAAATCTCCTCCCCGATGATAAATCAGTAAAATAGATATGGAAACTTCTAGATTGCAAAGTGCTCACATAGCTTATCTAACTGGCAAACATTTTCTCCACAGAGCCTTTCAAAAATATTCGAACATGAGAAAGGGTTTCACCGTCATATATTTTACACATTCTCTCACCATTGGAGCAAGCACTTCCCCATAGTATCTGAGGTTATCAACATTAATCAGAGACACTTGCTCGACATATGATTGACCCATTTTAATGTAATTTTAAATACGCTAGCTTTACAGTGTCACTCCTATGAAGAGATTCCCCCAAGATTTAATGCAAAAAGAGAGAGCACAAGGCATTATCTTAGCATGCAGACAGGGTGAGAGCAATGCTTTCTCAGAAACATTTTAAAACATACGTTGCATTTCTGGTGCTGTTCAGATTTTCATAAACTGATTTTCTCCTCTCTTGGTGTAATAAAATAAACTCTTGCGCTCCAAAATATTGGAATTATGTACCCAAAGGAAAATAGGATCTTATCTCCTCTTACCAATAGTACAATGGAATCTGAGGGTCATAAAAACATAATTTAAATACTTTTCCTGGTGCAGTGGTTCAGACCTACTTGTGTAACTGCAGCAGCCACTACTGGGTTTGTGGGAGAGGGAACTGTAAACAGTGGTTATATAGACCTGCAACTCAGAATAATAGTTCACAGCTACCCCACAGCCTATGACAGCTTATGCTATAATAAACTTTTTCGTCTTTAAGGTGCTACATGACTCTTTGTAGTTGATTTCCGCATCAGATTAGCATGGCTATGGCTCCGAATCTTTTCAGAAACCCTTTGGCTCATGAGGAGAAACTCTGTATTGCTCCTGTCCCCTGCCAAAACATTTTCCTTACCTAAGCATTTGGGAATTTTACCCTCCCACCATCTCACAGGTTATACAGGGAATTTCTTAACGTTATGATTCTAGGGTTGCTTCCAGATGACATATTCACCGAGCATTCATCCTGATTTGTTTGCTTGGAGGTTAGATGATGCTGGCTGTTTATTGAACATGCACTGCAATTTGTCCATGGGGAGGTTATACGAGTTTTAATTGCATAATCTGAATTTGCCATTACATGACCGAATCCCGCCTGAAAACAACTACAGTCTGGAAGTACCCTAGAAACAAAACACAAGACACTATAAAGCTACCTTCTTAAGAAAAAGGGTCTTCCTAAACCTCTGAATTTCCATTAAAAATTACAGGAGAGTAGCTGAATATTTGAAATGTCACCATGTATAAAGAGAAGGGAAATGGGTTCCAAAATGTCGATTTGCCTTAATTGAACTAAACCTTACCCAAGACATAGCCACTTTATTTTATAAAAAGCTATATGTAATACTGACTTATGGTTCTGCAGCTAGTAGATTCTTGCATTTTGAGTCTACTTATTTTTGAACCAATTCGGGCAATAATCTAATTAAAATGTTGGGCAATACACTCACTTTCTAATAATAAAAGCTATTGGAGATAATTTAAATGCTTCTATAAATGTCAGCCTTGTTAAATCATTAATTTTATATAACTTACCATATCTTTGGGTTTCCCCCCAATTAGGTGATTAGAGTGCTTACATATTTTGTTTGCTGCAATGAAGAATAAAAGTAAAATTGACTAGGTACAGCCAAAAAAAATCTGTAGGAAAAATTGCTTCAGCAATTAAAACACAGAAGCCAGGAGTAAAACTGCCAGAGAAATAATGTAATCTTAATGCTGAAAGAGTGAAAAACCATCAAGGAAAACAAGCAGAAATTAAAGCTGGAAGAAATTAAAATGCATCCGGTAGTTGATCCTCCTCTTCTTTTTGCTTCGTTTTACTGGGGTAACCCAGTCAGATGGGTGGTGTACAAATAATTAATAATAATAATAATAATAATAATAATAATAATAATAATTATTCATACATGTCAGGTTGTCATGTATCTAAGTATCCAACCTCTGCTGAAAAACCTCCCAGGAAGCAGAGCCTACCACCTCTGGTGGGAGTCTGTTCCACTGCTGAACAGCTCTTACTCAGAATCTCTTTTCTTGTATCTTGAATCCATTGGTTTAGGCCCTAGCCTCGAGAGCAGGAGAAAACCAGCTTTCTCCACCCTCAAGGCAGGCGTGTGCATCAAGTACCACCCCTAATGACCTGTGGCCCTCAGACCATCTCTTCAGATCTTTGTGTAATTAGCGTGAAGGTCTGAAAATAGTTTCCAAGCACATTCAACTGAATGTTTTTAGAAACACTTCCCACGATTCGAACCCTGAGTAGCCAGGGTTCCAGCTTGCAGGAAGGGTTCTAACCATGTTCAGTGGAACACATTTTAAACCCTCTTTAGACCTTCGCACCAATTGCATGAAGGTCTGAAGAGCAGCCTAGGGACATTGACAGCAGAGATTGTATGTGTATCAGTTCCACCCCATTCAACCTTCTGCATGTTCAGGAAACACATTATATCAACAGTAGCAGCAGTGCTCCTAATTCTTTGGTGTTCACAATCCCCCAAAAGGTTGAATTGTGTAGGACAACTGACAAGGATGATGGTGGTGGTGGTGGATGATGATGATTTAAAGATTTACCTGTATGAGTTAAGAAACTTTGATCGGGCTAGTAATACTGATACCACCAAATCAGAAGATAATGAAGAGAAGGCAGCTGAGCTGTGATCAAAGAAGTGATCAAAGAAACAGCCCGACAATACTACAAAATATCACATACTAGGACTTTTCTTTTGGGATCATTTGACTTCAGTTTATCTGAGAGACACAGCCATTTGTACAGTGTAAGATGAAGGGATAGACTTAACCACATCAAATGGGGATTACATAACTATGAGCTCTGTATCAATCTAATGTACTAAAGCTTTGTGGCTAGATATACATGATATATATATAGTATTCTCACATTCCATTCCTTTGAACAGATGTTCTTTGGGGAATTAAAGTTGGATAGCCAGATGTTTCCCAACCCCCCCTCCCCAAATCCATGAAGTTCCCCTCCACAAACCTTCTGACTTTTCCTTACAGATAATTCAGTTCACTTTGCCACTTCCTTTGTTTACCGCATGCACAAATCTAGACATTGGGTAGTATTCAACTAAGGCTTATTCAGAGTAGATGCACTAAAAGCAATATGACTAAGCTAGGTACCTTAATTTCAATGGGTCTACTCTGAGTAAAACAAGTAACACCACAGGTACATTTAGCAGCCTCACAGGAGGTTGAGGAGAGGCTGAACGGAGACCCGGGTTCTATCCCTGTCATCCCCAGTTAAATTAAAAGGATCTAGTAACAAGTGATGTGAAAGACCATTGCCCCAGATGCAGGAGATCTACTGCCAGTCAGAGTAGATAATATTAGACTAGACACACAAATAGTCTGATCTACTCTAAGGCAGTTTCCTACTCTCCTGTGCAAGCAAACTAGGCCACATGAAGTTCCCAAAACCAACCGTCAGACGCTTTACCCAAAAACTACTGTATATGTAACTTGCAGACAGCTGCACTGAGAATGTGATTTGGAGTGAAGCCACTAATTAAACCCTTTTCACAATTGGTAGGGAAAATAAGATGACTAATTAAGGGACAATTCACCACTATTATCCCAGTCAGTCAGAACAAAAAGCAAACAAAGTTTCTAATTAAAGGTACAATAGACCTGAAAAGCCTCAAAAACATTTTGCTGGTCCGCAATAGAAATTGCGAGCTAAATGGTTTGTGTGAGACCAAGCTTTTACTCTGTGTTATCTTATAGTCTGAATTTGAGGGTTTTCCAGTACGACCTTTCAGTGACAATATAATAGGAACTACAGTGATAATCTAGCTATGTGTATGACAATGCCATTCCACCCTCCACATACTTCCTGTGATGCCAAATCCTGGATTGCTGCAATGCTGCAGTTTGAAAAATGTGCCGCTTGGTATATATCTCTCCACATAAACTGCAACTCCATCCCTGAGAGTGAACCAAAGTTGGCAGAAGATCATGTTCTGCACTTAAGCAAAATATATTCTTTACTATCCATTTTCCATTGTTCCAGCCAAGAATGTTAGGAAGCCCTCTTTTTCCCTCCAGCTCCCTTGCTCCTTACATACAACTTTAATTCTTTCCTTCCTTTCTGTTTTACTCTAGAAGATCATATCTCATCTTACTCCTGTGATGGCTGCTCCCCAAATGCTGTTTTCCCTTATCCCCCTATCAATTTTCCTCCAATAGTTACTCTTAAGCTCCTTAATCTTTTAATTTATGTCTTCTCTACTGGTTAGGCTGATTTACAGTTAAATGGTCTTTACTGTTTGCAGTCACTGCAATCCTTGAGTTTCATAGTCAACTTGTATTATAACTTACATCAAAAACAGCGATAAAAGACACAAATTGCTTCCTTATATCTAGTTTGTTTTGATCAGATTCCCCAGCACCAACACGCATGCACGCACACACACACACACAGTGACACATGAAGTATATTCCTGAGTTAGCTTTTCTTCAAGCTTTTTTCCACTGGGCTGTAAGACATATGGCTCCAATGAACACCAACAGATTTTAATTTAAAATACATGGTAGATACATGAACACAGAGAATTTTAACCATGCCTGTCCTTAACATATATCATATACTCTTGCCTATGAAAGCTCATGCCATAGTAAGGTCTTTAAGGTGCCATAAGATTCTTTGTTATTGTTTCTGCTGCAACAACAGACTAACTTTGCAACCCTTCTGGAAAGTCTAACATATCTAAATAAAAGGTAAGAATGTTTTGTCCTGTCAGCCGGAGGATTACTATGAACAAAAACGACAAAATGTCTTTTCCCACCCACAATCAGGGCTTTGGTTTGGATCCTAAGTTAATTTAAGGAACTTCTGCTCTTCCCCTCTGCAGTCATATTCCCTCCCTGAAAATACTATTTGAAGAGTTTGGAGCCACCCTGAAATGAGATGGCACCAGGTTCGAGGAGGCCATGGGAAAATTGGCTTTGTGCAGCCGCAAAAGTACCATCCTGGTGGGGGGGGGGGTCAGGGGAATTTAGATTATGGCAGTGTCTGCACCCACTTTGCTTGCCACTTTCGTCACTCTTGTAGCTTGTCCCCTTGTCTCCACCTTCAACTGCCTCCCCCCCAAAAAAACCCACTTACCAGACCACGTGGAGATAGTCACTCCCAGCACTCAGCAGAGAAGTATTGAATAAAACAACCAAAGCAGCTGACACCATCTTTAAGAAATGGAAACGCCTCTGATCCCCAGCAAGCGGTACACTGGGGCCTACAGGTAGAGTAGCAATGCTGGTGGTGATTGCAGATGTTTCAGCCAGTGCTTCTCTTCAGCATGACAAGGCAATTCTTTTAAAGTGTGTGACATCGTCAACTGCACTGCTCTTCAAGCACCCCCGGCAATTTGCCACATCATGGTAGATGCTGATGCCATGCCTGCTCTTGAATGATGTGGGCTGGGGTGCAGGGGCTGCTCCACTTAATTCCCCTCCTTGAGTAGATCCCTGCATGTCATCCCTTGGAGGGGTGCATTTGGCTGCTAGGGTGGAGAAAAGGGAATTGGACATCTTCACTTGCATGAACTCCCTTGAGTTATTTTGTAATGTCTCAGTATTTCAGGTCCCACTAGGGAAATAACTTTAATAATGATTAAGCGTATTTTAAAGGAATGGTCATTTAAGGTTACACTGGCTGCAAAATCTAGCAGATAATTGACAAACATGGGCTGTTATCGTTCTTTTGCTTTCAGTAACTTTATACAACCCTGTGAGCTTCTTCTGAGGAGCTGTGATTTGTATCATTTTTATGAAGAAGTTGGCTCTGTGTTCCTGACTGGTCAACTTAATTTCTAATACAGATAAAGGCTCACATAAGTGTCCAAATTGATGACAGTCTGAAAATTGTAAGGCAATGCTGCAAGTAGAATCATGGCATGAAATTGCTGAGTCAGTGCCAGTGTTCCACCAGCTTCAAAATTGCAATAAAAATGAAACTCTCGAGGCCAAAAACTGTCATGATGTGTTGCTTTAAATAGATTAGAATGGAAGCTGTTAAGGATACCAATCCAAAAATAATACTATAGCAGGCCTCATGGAGACCTTGGTACTAAGAACTGCTATTTATTTATCTATGCATACTACTCACCCTGTAAACTGCTTGAAAAGAAGCAAAGGCAGTATCCAATTTAACAAGTACACTAATGAAGAAAGACAGATTTGAAACAGTTGGGCTTTTATGTTGTCAAGAATAAAATAAAAATTGGGATCAGTCATTGATTATTTATCCCAGTTTCCTAGGTGTAGCCTGCTACCTTAAGCAGCTAGCAGAGACCAATTCAGTCTTCAGTTTCCACATTCAATTCATTGATTAGGGATCAATGAATCAATCACTTTCAGTTTCTCAGTTTGCCAGTCTTAAGTTCAGTTCTCCACATTTCATATAAGTTTTCTACTTGTTTTTTTTTAGTCTTCATAACAAACCACCAGCATTTTATTGTATTTCTCATAATAAATACATGCTTGTCTGCAATATTGTCTATTATTATCTATATATTTGCAAAGCAGTCTTCCTTTATATAATGCATATTTGTATGCTGTTTTACTCTAGCATAAGCGTTTTTGTACACTGGAGAGTTGCACTGCAAAATTCAAAGAAGTGCGAATTTCAAAGAATGGCTGTGTTTTGGTTTGTGTATTTTTTTGGAAACTGCAAATTAGGTAGAATTGCCTTTAAATGTGAACTGAATTTATCCTGCATCCCTATTGGCATTGCTTCCAAACAACCTCTTAATTGAGCATTCATCCTCAATGATATATAGAGTGATATACAGGTTTCCGAAGAGTTGTGCTTAAGGAAGCAGAGAGGCTTCAGCAAGCAGGGAGCTGGAACTCTAAAGCCAGCATTGTGGTCCTGATACAAATGAAAGTGTCTTTTCAGAAAGAAGACCTTGTTGTGGCTGAACATTCATCACTGAGTGCTGTACCTAAGAAAAGACTTCACTAGAGAAACCCATCCTGCTCTGTGAGTGCCGGCTTGCATAGATAGAAGAGGAATGAATGCCCTTCTTTTAAACAGAGGGTTAACTAGATAATGACGACTTACATATTCCTTAGCAGCTATGCAAAAGTTTAAATAAGGCATAATTTGCAACTGATGTTGGAAATGATTTCATCCATACATCGCGGAGCTGTGAAAAGGTAAAATAACACTGTGCAAAGCTTATTAAAAATATTGAAACTGTGGTTATTCATTGCCTTTGAAATCTATAGTAATACTTCTGGGTAGTATGAAATAGTAGAACAATGCATTTTAGTAGGGAATTTATTAATAGCTGCAAGAATGTTACTAGCTGCAAAATGACATACAGTGGAACCTTGATAAAAAAATTCCTTCAGTAGCACCTTAAAGACCAACTAAGTTTATATTTTGGTATGAGCTTTCGTGTGCATGCACACTTCTTCAGATACACTAGAAACAGAAGTGTCAGACCCTATATATGGGGTCAGAACCTTGGTTTACGAACACCTCGGTTTACAAATTTTCGGTTTACGAACGCCGCGGACCCCTCTGGAACGGATTAATCCACTTTCCATTACTTTCAATGGGAAAGTTCGCTTCAGTTTATGAACGCTTCAGTTTATGAACAGACTTCTGGACCCAACTGTGTTCATAAACTGAGGTACCGCTGTACTGTGGTACCTCGGGTTACAGACGCTTCAGGTTACAGACTCCGCTAACCCAGAAATAGTACTTCAGGTTAAGAACTGTGTTTCAGGATGAGAACAGAAATTGAGCGGTGGTACCTCAGCTTAAGAACAGTTTCAGATTAAAAACAGACCTCCAGAACGAATTAAGTTCTTAACCGGAGGTACCACTGTATACCCACTATTCCTACAATAAAACATTGTATATTACAATGAAGTCTAAATTAACATAAATGATAGGATTGAGGGAAGGGAAACAGAACAAAGAACACGTTGAAAAATCTTGTTTCCCTTTTACATTTATGAAATAAAATATTAAACTGACATCCTCTCTGGATTCTACTCTGGCTGCCCCCTCTCCCCAGGAAGGAAGAGGGGAAGTGGAAATCCTGCTTCCCCATCTGGAGCAGCCATACCCTGAGAAAGGGGTGTATCTGTTTCCTCCAGCCCCTGTTTCCCAGTATAACTTCCCAATGTCATCATCCTGTTCCCCCACATCTGTCTCAGCCTGCCATGCCATCCCTGAGACTGGTGGCACCTCAGGACTTATGGCAATAAGGTACTTTATTTGATACATTTAATCAATTTAAAAGTAAGTAAGATATAACATCTGAAGTTTTAACATTTAAGTCTGTCTTCTTCTTTGGTTCTGGTTACAGGTAGGTAGCCGTGTTGGTCTGGATCGAAGTAAAATAAAAAAAATTCCTTCAGTAGCACCTTAAAGACCAACTAAGTTTTTATTTTGGTATGAGCTTTCGTGTGCATGCACACTTCTTCAGATACCAAATATTCTTCTTTGGTGATCACTTGTAGCCGAGTAAGATTGTCTTCCATAAATACGATTTTAACAATGGGTCTGTAAGTGACTGTGGAGGCCAATTCTGGATCCACACATCCTTCCACAGTGGGGACATTGGTTTCCAGGCGGGAGTTGATCACAGTGTAGATTTGCCTAGCGTGCCTTCCTCTTAGCACGTTTCTCCCTTGCGTCCAAAGCACCATGACACCTTTGGTAAAAGCTGTTCTCCAACTGGAGCGCTGGCAGGCCAGTGTTTCCCAGTTGTCAGTGTTTATACTACATTTTTAAAAGATTTGCCTTGAGACAGTCTTTAAAACTCTTTTGTTGACCACCAGCATTACACTTTCCATTTTTAAGTTCGGAATAGAGTAGTTGCTTTGGAAGACGATCATCAGGCATCCGCACAACATGACCAGTCCAACGAAGTTGATGTTGAAGAACCAACATATTACAATTATATATTTTATGTGATCTTTAAAGTAATCACATATTTATTAATCCTTATTATTTTGATATTTTGTTCAAGCTCTGACTAGATCTAGATACATGAAAGATGTGATTCAGTTAAACGTGCTGTAAAGTTCATACATGGAAATTCCGTTGGCGAAAAACGGGACTACAAAGCGCCATCTGGTGCCACAGTATTATAACGCATATAAAGCGCTTTATCTTAATGAATGTAGCTGAGTCTTAGGACTCAGTTATGGGTCTCTCACACCGACACTATAGTAACCACGCTACTACAGAAAGAGGTGTAATTAAGGAATTGTTTATTTTTAAGGTATATGGTGGCAGCAAGAGTTTACTGGGAAGGTTAACTTAAAAGATATATAAACTCCCTCCCCACCCAGCTGTTCATCTGCACTGAACACTCAAGGCACAATTTTAATGAGGGTCATAGAATCATAGAATCTACTTTAGGAGTGATGGCACTCTTACGAATGGCTGCTACTGGATTGTGGGTAAATGTTTTCCACAATTACTAAAACACAGCATCTATTCTTGTATTTTTCACCAGCAGAGTTAGGAGGCGAGATTTAGATCAGGGAAATGACTCCCTTGCCCAGTACCAATGAGGTGATCAAAACTGTTCCAACCCGGGTCTGTTTTAAAGTAAATAAAATAAAATGGATTTCCTGCATCATGTTTGGTTTCAGTACTCCAAAGGAGGAGGAATCGCTATTATAGTTTAAGTCTCAGATGTACGCTCATTAGGCCATTCACTTACATGCTCAGTGATACAAAAATAACTTTAATTAGTAGAGGTATAAATGTTCAAGCCAATCCCCTTTGTTGGAACGGTTAAGTCTTATCATTACTAAGGAGGATGACCTGAATTTTTTCAGGTTCATTTAAAACGTAATATGTTAACAATGCTACTCCTATTATGGACATTGGAAAGGTAATTAAACACTAAAATGGCTACTAACGTGATTAAGCAGAAAATGCAGTTAGGCTATTACTAAACCTATTAGAGCTGCTGCACACACAGGCATGCTCAGTAATAAATCACATCTGATTTTTGGAGGGAGAAGTACTGTGTAAGCAGCTGGCTTCTCACAGAAAAGAAATACAGTATATATATAGAGAGACTATCCCAGTAATGGCTGCTGCAAAGGACCAAGTGAATGGATGAAAGTCCCAGTCCACCAAGATTGTGGTGACCAATTATAAGCACACTGTTATTCATAAAAGCACAGCATTAGAAATAAAGCAGTAAAAAGCAGCAGCTAAAACAACACAAAAGAAGCCAAACAGAGAGAACACTCAGTGGGACACAGTCATCTTCATTGCCCATGAAGAAGGCCAAGCACACCTTTCTAGGCAAACTCTTCAAAAATCTGAGCACCAGAATTGTGAGCACCGACTGTACCCCAGGTGATATGGAAGAGGGCCTCTGGAACAGACCTGAGTTATTGGGCAAGTCCATAGATCATAGACCACAGCATTGCAGAGTTGGAAGCAACCTTGAGGATCATCTAGTCCAACTTCCATATGGAGCCATCAGGGATTGAACCTGCAACCTTGGTGTTCTTAGCACTACACTCTAACCAACTGAGCCACATGCGACAAGGTGATTCCAAAGGTACTCTGGCCCCAGGCTGTTCAGGGCCTTATAATTCTAAGCGGGCACCTTGAAGTGAGCCCAGAATATATATATATATATTTGCAGTTGAGTTGGTAAAATACTGGAGTATTGTGTCCCATTCTCCCACTTCCCTGCCGGAACATTATGGGACCTATTAAAGTTTCCAGACTATCTTCAAGAGCAAGCCCACAAAGCTGGACATCTCTAGTAAGAAAAATAGTATATTAATTTTGATGATGTAAAGTAATGGGGAGGAATTCAACATCACACGAAGGCATTTGTTCCATCAAAGCAAGCATTTTGGCTTTCCAGATGGAACAGTCTCCCTGCTGTGTGTTCCAGGGGGTCTTCCCTGCACAACCAATTGTGGGGGGCATAGGTAAAGAAAGGGGGGAAAGCCCAGTTGCACGGGCAGAAGTCCTTGCACAGTGCTTCAGCTGATGGGACTCCTAGGTTGCATCCCATCCATGGTGCACTTTTTAAAAATGGCAATGAGAATGTATTTAGAATGTATTTAGAAAAGAATTGTGAGATTAGTAGTATTGATTAAAAGATTTAGAAGTATAAAGAGGTTGTGGAAGAGTATCAGTTGAGTTATTATTATATATTAAGATTTAGTTAAGTGTTGTTATTGTATTGAGTTTTAAGATTTAATTAGACTAGAATTGTATTTTGACATAATAATAAGAGATTATAAGATTGATAAGTTAGTAAGATATATATGTTTAGATAATTATTAAGAAGATTGGAATCAAGATATAGAAGTACTAAGGAAGTAATATAATGAAACGTAGTGGAGAGGGATTGGAGGAAGTCGAGAAAAATAGAATTTTTTTGATAGAAGAATGTTTTGAAAAATTTTTTGTAGTGTTTGTAATTTTTGTGTGTGTATATCTTGTGTGTTTTTTTGTGTTGTATGTTTTATTTTGTAAAATCAATAAATATATATATTTTAAAAAGAGAATGACAGAGAATACATTTCTCATCAAAAGCAGCAGCTATTATAGTTTAAAAACATAATTTCTGAGATTCAAAACAATGTGCTTATTTAGTTTTTAAAACTGCATTTTTTTTTAAAAAAGCAACAACCCAATGATCTTTTTGTTACATTTCCCCAGTTGAAACTTCACACACAATCTCCACTATAATTTTGTAAGTGTCTTAATTAAGCTATATTTCTTACTGAAATGCCCCAATCAAAACTTAAACCCACAATCAACCTTTATGTTATGTGTGAAGACCTGCTGTACAATTTTCAAACTGCTTCTTATAAAATTATCCTTACATCTTCAGAAGGGTAACTCTTGAGCAAATTATTGCAGGTAAGAGGAGAACCGCACTCTTTGCCCACTGAACCCACAGGTGCAATTTGTTTTTGAGTATAGCGGAAATGACCCTGAATAATTTTCAGTACCTAGTGGCATTACAAACCACAGCATCTCCCTTAGCTTTTCATATACCATATGTGCTGGGAACTTGTTGCAGCAAACCTCACTCTTTGAAAACATGTGCAGCTGGATTTATATAATACATAATTTGGGCTCCATTTTCCAACACTAACATGTGCAAGCCTCAGGAATATGAGTTTCCCAGACTGTATGCTTAGATTAAAACTACTGTATGTTCACATTTGCACCTTGAAATGCAGTGGTCATTTCCCCCCACTGCATTTCCAAGCCACTTTCTTCTGCCGCTGTTCACAAAAAAGCTATGCGTACACAGATGGATTATGGCTAATGTCATGTGAACCTGGCTTTAAAAAAGCTAGTGGTGTGAGCATGCTGGCCCTGTAGTAAACAACAATGTGAATGCTAGCACCAGAGGCCTCAGGTGGGAAGGGTAATATTAATAATAATAATAATAATAATAATAATAATAATAATAATAATAATAATAATAATATATTTATACCCCGCTCATCTGGCTGGGTTTCCCCAGCCACTCTGGGCGGCTTCCAACAGAAGAATAAAATAATTGATTAAAGATTAAAAGCCTCTCTAAACAGGGCTGCCTTCAGATGTCTTCTAAAAATCTGGTAGCTGTTTTTCTCTTTGGCATCTGATGGGAGGGCATTCCACAGGACAGGCGCCACTACCGAGAAGGCCCTCTGCCTGGTTCCCTGCAACTTGGCTTCTCGCAACGAGGGAACCGTCAGAAGGCCCTCGGCACTGGACCTCAGTGTCCGGGCAGAATGATGGGGGTGGAGACGCTCCTTCAGGTATACTGGACCGAGGCCATTTAGGGCTTTAAAGGTCAGCACCAACACTTTGAATTGTGCTCGGAAACATACTGGGAGCCATAGCTTAGTCGTAGTTGTAAAACATCATTTCAATCTCTAAGAGCTCAGGCTCAGTGTTTGGCATTTTCAATTAAAGGATCTCGGACAGAAAGGTGGTGTGAAAGTCTTCTTCCTGGCACTTCTGGCAGTGTGCTCATTCGGATAGTATTCTGCACTTGTGGTATGGCGGAAGTAATCATATCACCTGAAAGAGCCACATAGCTGCAGCTTGTATTGTATGACTGCTGTAAAATGGGGCCTTGGTTTTTGGCAGCATCCATAGCCTGAATCTTTCCAAATAATTGAAACAGTTAAGGAGTCAAGGCCAGCCCACATTTGACAGTACTGTGTCTTTTGGTCACTCCCCAGTATAATCAAGAGATGGGGTAAAAGAGATGTTTATGCAAAGCTATTAAAACATCTTGAATTAGAAGGAGAAAATACTATTTGGTAGGTTCTGTGAACAGAATGAATCCCATAAATTACAGAATAATTGTTGGTATCTGAAGAAGTGTGCATTGCACACGAAAGCTCATACCAATGACAAACTGTCTCTAAGGTGCTACTGGAAAGAATTTTTTTATTTTGTTTCGACTACGGCAGACCAACACGGCTACCTGTAATTACAGAGTTATGCAAAAGCAGTTTCACAGTAAGTAGCATTATAGCTTCTAAAATTAAATGCAAATGCAACATATTCCGGGCTGGGGAGAGAATGCAAAGTTAGAGGAGTTATTCTTCTTTTTTAAAAAATAAATAGGGCAGAAAATGTTTAGAGCCTGCTTTAATGATCTCCTGCTTTTTCTAAGACAGCTAAGTCTTGGCCTCTGTGGTGTGCCAGCTAATTTCATTACTGGAAATGGTAATTACTACATGCTGTTAGTATGAGTGCAGGAACATTAAATGTCTTTTCTTCAGTTATCTATAAATATAAGGTGTTTATAAATCATTATCATTACTCCTTCTCCGCTAGTCCAATAAT
The DNA here is from genome assembly GCF_963506605.1 of Zootoca vivipara. NCBI lineage: Eukaryota > Metazoa > Chordata > Lepidosauria > Squamata > Lacertidae > Zootoca > Zootoca vivipara. The sequence goes on along the minus strand of NC_083278.1, from coordinate 35,932,127 downwards.
GCCTATTAGATTTTAAGCAATATCTAAGGCTGCTTTCAGAGCCCTTTTGGCTAATGACCTTATTTAAGGAATAAATGTCTTAAATAAATGAAAATAAATAGTTTATTTGAAACTGAAATCTGACACACAAGGCAGACTGGATAAACACTATTTGTTTTGTGTTTTGTTTGTTTAGAGCAGGCATCCCCAAACTGTGGCCCTCCAGATATTTTGGCCTACAACTCCCATGATCCCTAGCTAACAGGACCAGTGGTCGGGGAAGATGGGAATTGTAGTCCAAAACATCTGGAGGGCCAAAGTTTGGGGATGCCTGGTTTAGAGAGTGGGAACAAAGCCAGCAGAATTATACTTAAAACAGTGAATAGTGTTTTACTCTACAGACATATCATTTATTCTCTGATGTACTTAGAAATTCCTCCTATATGTCCTTTCCCCTACAGTCCTTTAGACCCGCTGGAGATTATCAGTTAAATCCTCAGTTGTAAAATGATCTTATCTTGCACATCCTGACAGGACTACAAAGACTGATTCTATCAGCCCCCTCTCTTTAAAAATACCAGACAGTGAAGAGCTTAGATGGTTTCCCTACCCCCACCCCAATATAAGGTAACATAATTATTTTGAAGGTTGCATTGGAATCAACAGCAGAAAAACATTTTGCATTTAAATTGTATAGAGCATAATTTGTATGCAGTGATTCATGCCCAAATCAAATTACCAACAGAAAAGGGCTACCGGTAATAATCCTATATGCAACCTATATCCATTCATGGATAGTTTGCCACTGATTTCCATATATTTGGCAATTTATACTGTAATTCATTCTATTACATAACCGTAATATTCCGTACTTGTTTGCTTCCTCCTTAAATCTGAAGACTAACTGTGACTAAAGGCCTGGTGATTATGGAATCTGAACTGAATGAAGGACAGCATAAAAATGTTTTAAATAAAATACACATGACCCAACTAACACAGAAGGTATGTCCAATCCCTCCTTCCTGTGCAACTGACAGAATGCTGGCTAAGGACTTAGCTACACAGCTACAAATAAAACGTTTTAAATGTGTTGTAAAGTGCAATATACGGTGGTACCTCTGGTTATGAACTTAATTCGTTCTAGAGGTCTGAAACTGTTCTTATCCTGAGGCATTAGCTTTTGCTAATGAGGCCTCCTGTTCGCATCCTGGGGCAAAGCTAGCAACCAGGAGCAGCTACTTCCGGATTAGCGGAGCTCGTAACATGAAGCGTTCGTAACCAGAGGTACCACTGTACAAATATGACACTAGATGGCTACGAAAAATTCAATGTATCTTTCAAAACTTTTTTTTTCAAAAGCATTTTCACAGCATTTTTAATATGTGTGTAGATTCCACCTAACTATATCAGGGATGGAAAAACATTGGCCCTCCAGATATTGTTGGACTGCTATTATTTATTTATTAAATTTGTATACCACCCTACACCCATAGATCTCAGGGCGGACTACACCTCCCATCATCCCAACTATTGCCTATTGCTGGCTGGGACTGATGGAGACTGGAGTAAACAACATGTGGAGAGAGTCACAGGTTCAAACTAGGCATGATGTGAGGTATCTATGATAAGGATCTATGATAAGGATATCTTGCTATATTTCATTTCATTTTAGTAAGTACCTTGGCTGCTTTGAAGATTGATGTAATGGTGTCAGGGGAGGTGTTTGCACCTCTAGGATGGGGGTGGGAGTAAACGCAGGTATACTATCTGCAAGTTTTCCACATGAAGATAAAAGCAGCACAGGGATGATTTACACTGGGGAAGCAACACAGGAGAAATGGTAAGGGTTAAATTGCCCCAGAGGGTCTTCTAATTATATCTATAGAAAGGAAAATGCACAAGATTTTCACTAGCAGTTGGTGCCTATGCCAGCACCGCTTCTCCACCAGAAATGGAGGTGGCAGGGCACCCACTGGGGTGGCACCTCAGGGGCTTCTGCCTGGGGCAACTGCTATACTTTGCTTCAGGGGTGGGCCAGCGCTGACAGTAGCCATGACCAAAGAAGCAGAAATGAAACCTATAAAATCAAGAAACCATATGCAAGCAAATGTAAACATGAGCTGTGTAAGTGCAATTGAGCTAACACAATATGTAATTAATAATCCTGAAAACTGAGTATTAGCAGTTGGATACTGAGAAATTGAAAATAGCCCTTCCGTGAAGGGAGAGAATAGCTCTTCTATTAAGTTTTCCTTCCCCCCCCCAGCATCTTTCTGAGCCCCTACAAAATCTTTTTCATTTCATTGTCTAAATGAAGGCCATGCCTTTTATGATTAGTAGTTTAATACAGGAAGAGATATTAATCTTCGGCTGATTCTATTAATGTAATTTATGTAGCAGTCTTCTAATAATGTGATGTTAAGCAGAGCACACCAAACGTATTTATGTCTTTTCTAAGGATTTCCTTTGTGGTGAAAATGCAGAAGTATCTTGCATCCACAATCCATATTCATTCTCTGTCTCTGTGTGTACATATGTATGTGACACACTGTTCTTTTTGTCTTCTATTATAAGTAATTTAAAATTTGCCAGATTGCCTACAGTTGGATGTCCAAAACTCCCACTAATTTCAGTGGGAGTTGAAATAACATTTCTTAGGGCTAGAATTTGACCTCATTACGGACAGAGATTTGGACGATTACAGCGCAATTCAAGCCAAGTCCATCACTTACATTTATATCAACTCAACTTTTTGAAAATACAGATAAAGAAGTAGGGACGCAAACTTTAATACATTAATCAGTGTAATTAATCAACCACAAGCTTTAATTTTAGTTCAAAATTGCTACTCCCACATCATGTTTGAGCTCCCTTCCCTGTACATCAAACTTGGGCAAACAGAAGACAGATTTTTTTTTCCTTTTAGTTTTATCCAAAGCTAGGAGACATTTCCCCCTACCCAATGTGAAAACTAGTGGGTCAACAAATCAACAGGAAGCACTTTAAATAGTATGTATATGAAAATACAAAAACAATTTGATTATTCAGTCTGCAAACATATACACACTTACTTTTAAGTTCCACCGAATCATGAGGCATGTCTGAATTCAGTTATTGGGATGCCCAGTTGAAAAAAGAATCTTAGGTATCACAGTTAGGAAAGGCTCCTATAATACCCTTGACAGCTACGGCCATCAGTCATAGTAGACTGGGCTACTTGAGCCAATGATCCAACTCAGTATAAGACAGTTACATATATAATCAGCACTCATTTAAGAACTAACATCCTGAGACAGCAAGCTCTGAATCTTGATTATACAATCAACTCCATTGTTTACATACATGAACTAAGGACTGATTTCACACAGTATTATAATTGCACATGGTAATATGTTTGCATATTAGGTGATAGAGGCCCAATCGGTTCATTTTTGGATAATCCATTAAATTACTCATGCAAATTTGCTCAAATTAAACTTAGAAAAAATCCACTCCTTCACTGGCTCTTAGCAAGACGGGTTCTCCATTACAGAGAGCACGATTTGCGGTGGGGGCTGAAAACCACGCCTATGGCAAAGGTGGGGGCATGAGTGGCCACCGTTTGATTGGTTAAGGGCTGTTGTTGGGCAAATTGGTATGTATCATTTTGTGAATCAAACCTTGGGGTGTATTTAAGCTTAACGTTGGTTTTTTCTGGACCCTTCTCTTTGGCTGCGTTTCTGATCCCCACCCTCCCTCCCTGTTTTTTAGGCCTCTGTGTTGACATTGCTATGACTTTTCTTGGTCGCCTGTATTCAGGGGCCGGTAGGAATTTTTCCCATCTGGCTGATTGGCTGGTGCCATTTGGGTTTTCGCCTACTGCATAGCAAATAGTCACAACTTGTAAGGTTGGCGGTTAGGCATTGGTTATGATGTTTGTATTAAGGGTCTTAAAGATTAGTTGGCCCCAAGTTTATGCCTGAGTGGTGGGGAAATCCTGGTCAGGTATACAGTGGCTCTATGCTGTGTCCGTAACCCCTAGGTAGGGGCCAGGACGGCATATTGAAGCCTCTGGGAGCCTGAAGGGAGAGGGGAGAGTTCTGTACACCCGGTCCCCGTCTCTCCCTGTGGGGATTTCCCCGTGTTGACAAGGCAAGTTTATCTTATTGTGGTGGGGAAATCCTGGTCAGGTATACAGTGGCTCTATGCTGTGTCCGTAACCCCGAGGTAGGGGCCAGGACGGCATATTGAAGCCTCTGGGAGCCTGAAGGGAGAGGGGAGAGTTCTGTACACCCGGTCCCCGTCTCTCCCTGTGGGGATTTCCCCGTGTTGACAAGGCAAGTTTATCTTATTATCAGTTCTGTCCTTAGGTGACAGTTGGGAACCAATGCCTACGCAACCACTCACACATTGTTTTGGATTTTAATAAAGTTGTGGCCAAATTCATGCCAAAACCCATTAAACTTAATTCTGTGTACGTTGTGATTTATTTAGGGGTGGTTTGGGGACCTCCACACGCAAAGGAATAATTCGCAAAGCAAGCAAGCAGAGCATTTCATTCACAGCGAGAATAAAAATGCCTCTTGAATCAGTATTAATCTTGCCTCTAAAGCGCTCCCCTACAGGGTGATTTTAAATAATGTCAACAGAAGCCTCTTACCTAATGCCATCTGAGTTCATAAGGGAATTGTTATAGAGACAGAAGTGAATACTGTACATGAAAAGTTTTTCTTCCTCACTCTAATATTTCTCCATTCCACAGTTACCATGACAATCACAAGAGAAAGGTTTTTATTTTGGTATGAGCTTTCGTGTGCATGCACACTTCTTCAGATACAGTGAAATGGAAGTTTCCAGGCACTTATGTAGAGAAGGGGTGGGGAGGGGTGGGGAGGGGTGATCACTCAGAAGGGTGATCAACTCTACAGACAGAGAATCTCACCTAAGAGATCTACAGCAAACCTTTTTAGAACTAAAATATCCACCTGATGAAGTTAAACAACAGATCAACAGAGCCAGACAGATACCTAGAGAGAACCTGCTGCAAGACAGACCCAAAAAAGAAAATAACAGAACACCACTAGTCATCACATACAGCTCCCAAGTTAAAACAGTACAACGCATCATCAGAGATCTACAGCCTCTCCTGGACAATGACAGCTCCCTTTCTCAAGCTCTGGGAGGAAGACCTTTCATTGCCTACAGACAGCCACCCAATCTTAAACAACTCCTCACCCACAATAATACAACCACCAGACTTAACATGGACACTGGTACCAGAGCCTGCAATAAACCCAGATGCCAACTTTGCTGCCACATACACCCAGACAATACCATTACTGGCCCCAACAACATCCAACATACCATCTCAGGACTATTTAATTGCTCATCCTCTAACATTGTGTATGCCATCAAATGCCAACAGTGCCCTTCAGCTCTCTATATTGGACAAACAGGCCAAACCCTACGCCAAAGGATAAATGGACATAAATCTGACATCAGGAACCAGAAGACAGAAAAACCAGTAGGAGAACACTTCAATCTCCCAGGACATTCTATACAAGATCTCAAAGTAGCTGTCTTACTACAAAAGAATTTCAGAAATAGACTGGAAAGAGAAGTTGCTGAATTGCAACTTATCACCAAGCTCAAAACCATGGAGGGACCTGCTTTGAACAGAGATATCGGGTTCTTATCTCATTATACATGATAAGCGATCTTCAGCCATCTCCACCCTTGCTTTTTCATGCAAAACCATTTGCAGTCGTTTCCGGTCATCAACAGCTATCAGTCAGTCAATCACCCATTTCCACCACCCTTCTGAGTGATCCCCCCTCCCCACCCCTCCCCACCCCTTCTCTACATAAGTGCCTGGAAACTTCCATTTCACTGTATCTGAAGAAGTGTGCATGCACACGAAAGCTCATACCAAAATAAAAACTTAGTTGGTCTTTAAGGTGCTACTGAAGGAATTTTTTTATTTTTACTTCGATCCAGACCAACACGGCTACCTACCTGTAACAAGAGAAAGGGAATTCTGTGTTTACATCCCATTGTAACTAAACTTTTTCCAGTGTAGCAGCAGCTTTCAGTCCTTCGTAATAATAAACTTTGGCTTTTATTTTGAAAATTGTATTCCTGCCCCATTATTAGGTTCTTTCCAGCTTGGACTGCAAATAAATTCCACATCTACTAATCTCCTATATAGAAATATAGCCTTGGGGAACTTTTCTCACCTCTGTTTTAAATTGGAAAACTATATTTCAGCATTCCAAATACGTATATTTACTTCCTTGACTTTTGGGGTGCATTTCCCAAATTTTGTAAAGTAGTAGGTATGGTACAGAATCCAGCTTGTTCCAAAGCATCAAGACTAGACAGGTGCAAATGATTCTTGATGCTGACAATCCTGGAGTGTCATTATTAGAGTGTTACCAAAAGCAATTACATTGTTGCTAGGTTGAAAAGATAATTGATAGCATGACTAATGGAGAAACAGGTGATCCAATGCTAAAAACCAAAAGAGGCAAAACCAAAATTATCTCTTCCTCTAGATCTAGCAGAAACAATCTGATTCTTTTCCACATAGCATAAGCTCTGTAATAATGTCCCAAATTACTGTCATGTATTATTCACACACACACTTTCATTCTGGTCTTTTCTCTTTAACTATTAAACAAAGAAACCAATTTCGCAGTATCCCAATTGAATCTATTTTCAGCAATGAACCATCACTCTACTAAAGCATATAAAATGGGAAGTTGTCTGTCCCTTCTAGTTATTTTTAAAAAATGCTGATTTGATGGCCATCTTCAGGTTCAACTCAAAGCCACAACAAAGAGTCTTAAAGGCAAACAATTTTATTATGGCGTATTTTTTTGTAGATCAGACTACACTTCATCAGATATAGCTAATGAAGTGGACTCTGTCCATGCAGCTTATCCCACAATAAATTTGTTCGTCTTTCTCAATATGAACAGGAGTCTAGTGGCCCCTTAATGACTAACATGGTTACCTCTCTTGAAACTCAAAGCCAGTGCACATATTTGCTGAGGTTGCTATTGGGGAGTGTGGCAGCTGTGGCCCTGTTCGTATATTGCATAAGATCTTTCAAAACTGCTCAGAAAGCTTCTGGCTTAGTCCTACCAGACAAGAGTTTTACACGCCATTGCAAGCTTTTCCCGTATAGCTATACTCCAGACATTATGCCACCATTTACTAGTGCCAGTTTCCTCTAATGTTTTCCACTTCTGAACCATGGTAGTACGTGCTGCCACTAATAATTTTTTAAATAATGTCTTCAATTTCATTTCCTCATTTCTACTATCAAATATTGATAATAGCGCCAGTTGAGGTATAACTTGAACAGGTTCTCCAAGAGTATTCCTCGTTTCAATACAAAAAATTGGACCATAATGCCTGTGCCTAAGGGTACTCCCACCACATATGAAAATACGTCCCTCTATTTTCATATCCTCTTTCACAACTGGAAGATTGATTGGAGGTGATGCAGGGAAGTTGAACCAGTGTATAATGCCATAAGTAATTTATTTTTAATGCAAGCTCCCTTGTTTTGGCTGATATTGATATGTTTAACTATTTCCCCTCCAGACCCTTTCCCATTTATCCTCCACAATATTCTCCTGCAAGTCTGTTTCCCATATACTTCAAGCTATTTGGATTTCCAAATTCCATGTTTACTAAGCCCCTGACACAAATCTTTTGTGGTTGGGCCCAGGTTAAACAACAACAGAACATTTTCCACTTGTGTAAATCCACACATTGCTTGGGTATTAATCACAGGATCATGCAAAACTTTCCAAATTTGGTATACCTGAAACCACTCTATATTCAGATCTTGGATTGCCAATTGTAACTGTTAACACATGATTAGGATAGAAGTCCAGTAAGCGATAATAACCCTTGGGACATAACTTAAGGAGGGCCCTCTGTATTGATGAGTCAATAGCAGAGTAAATGGAGAGTAGACAGGGATATCTTTTTCGGCCATTTCCCCCAAATTGCCAACAAACATACGGTGAAGAAGTGATCATTTTTTGGGGTAATGTCGCCACTGACACTAGACCATAAATAAGTGGGTCCCCAGTGTGGTTAGAATAAGTTTCCATCACACATACCAATGCATACGAAACAGCTCCACCTAAGGTACAGCAAGCCTCCAACTTACATGGGGGTTCTGTTCCCAGCCACTATCCGTGTCACCAGAATGCATGCAAGTCGGTTCCACACCGCCTGCTTTCGGCGCAGAAAACAGTGTGCATGTCAGCAGTTGTGTGCATGCTGCTTGTGTGTGAGTGGGGAGGTGCCTGTATAGTCAAAATGCATTGGGTGCAATGACAGGTGGGATTACCAACGTCTTTTCCCCAGACACCCTCCCCCTTTCCTATTTTATATATATATATATATATATATATATATATATATATATATATATATATATATATTTGCCAAGTGCATAAAGCTGAATGTGCACAAGTTAAAAGTGCATAAACTGCGGGCCTACTGTACTAATAAATCTTATCTTCCTATCACTCCTCAAAGTGCTCCGAAGATTCATTCCTGTCTATTTCAGTTCTGTCAACTAAAAGATGCTTAAAACAACAAGCAAAATAATTCAAAGTTTATTCACAACCAGCTGTACAGTTAGTAAGTGCAGCTTGTTCACAAAACCTTACTTTAATCTGAAGATGCACTTTAATGTATTTTAAAAGTATCCATAGCACACAAAATCTGAATCACATTGCTTATTTCTCTCTGTCCAAAAAGTTGTGTGCCATAACACTAAAGTGAATTCCAAACATAGGCAGACAAAATTGCCCAGCTAACTTAATGACTAAAAAAAATGCTGTATAGTATATGCTGTAAAAATTCAGGTTAGTTGTATGTACATGTGATGCTTTTGCGCTAAAACAGAATTGTAAATGCAAATGTTCCAGCAAAGTGTATTATTTTATGCGTCGTTTTACCACTTTACATATTAAATGAACTCTTTTGGAGCAGTGCCCATGCTTAATCTGAATGCTTAGAATAGTGGTGTAAGACCTAACTAAATAAAAAAATAGTTGGGCCACTTACCGTTCTGCCATCTTTTATTCTCTGACAACCACAAAGGGCAATTGCCTCCAAGTCCTTGTGGGAAATCTTTGGGTCTGCCTAATTAAGTCTAATGCCACAATTACCAATGAGCACAACCTTTGTGCTCAAGCATTCATCACAGCTAAACTGCATTGTCACAAATGGCTCTCCCCAGGTTCTCTGTATTAAGTTTGCATTCAGGGGCATGCACAACTGCTTATCAAAGCATGTTGGAAATGAGAGAAACAAAAGATGAAGCCCCATAAGTAATGAGCGCATGTTATTTTGCTGGATCAGAACGAAGTTTCGACTACAGTAGCATTATGTTTCCAACAATGCAGAGAGGATTGGTCAAACATAATAAATAGCTAAGAATGTTTTGGATAAGCAGTAACAGCCTGGCTTTATCCCAGCCTGCCACTGCTGGAGACTGAACACTGCCATCTTTGAACATTTTTCTTAAATGACTCCCTTAAAAAAAATAAACTATGTGGTGGCTTTGCACTACTGGACAACACTTCTCACACAAGGCAGGGCACTCATTTTTTCCTTACCCCCCTAACCTATTACGGTTCCCCACACCCCTGAAAAGTTGCTCCTGATGGTTAGGGGGCTCAAGAATAGAATGAGCAACAGCACAGATGGTTGCAGCAGGCAGGAGCAAAAGTTTAGTGTCCTGCCTTATGCGAGCAGAAGCACTTTCCGCTAGTGAAGTTGGCTCCCAACCCCCCTTGCCATGAAGCGCTTGAAAATTGCTCAAGGTCTTTGCAAACCACTTAATATTTTTTTCTGTGTGTTGTGGCAAGTGTTGTGGGCTGTGCTAGATACAGTGTGATTTTTAACCACATTTTTACAGACATACTGCAGATCACAGGGCGAGAAAGCTTGAACTAGGTCATTGCCAACACTGGATACATGCCAATGAGCATCATCTTTAAAGGTCATTATGCTAGTTGACTAATATAATACTCTGCACTGATGAAGCATGTGGTGTGGGAAGAACTTTTCTCTCTCTCTCTCTCTCTTGGATCTCTCGACACTCCAGACTCTAGCCACCTTTGATTAACCTAGCACCTCGGACTATTTCTACAACACAATGTAAAAACATCCAAAAATATAATTTCATTCACATCTCAAATTTAATTTAGAAGATGCAAGAGAAAAGCATATCAAATAAGATAATAATGTGCATAGTGAGTAAAATTTTGACTTAATACAACTCCTTAAACTCCTTCAAGGCTTCAAGGGTGAACTTCACAACTGGTTGTGTGTGTGTGTGTGTGTGTGTGTGTGAGAGAGAGAGAGAGAGAGAGAGAGAGAGAGAGAGAGAGAGAGAGAGAGAGAGAGAGAGAGAGAGAGAATTTGATCATATTAATTGTCTTTTTCTGTATCTTCCAACTCTATGGCATCCTTTTCCCTTTTTTTTAAAAAAGGAGCTTGTTGGAACTTCAGACAATATTCCAAATGTGAACATACAACAGATTTATATCACGGGTTGAATCCCAAGGTGCATTCTGTGTATGTGCATTCTTTTATTCACAGTAGATTTCATGCTAGAGTGCTGTGTGAGGAAAGTAAAATCCAAAGATGTTATTGAGTTTGTGTAAGAGCTTGTGTTTGTAGAACAATGCTAATGGATTCTCTCCCCCCCCCCCCAATTCATGCTGTTTTTTGGGGATCCAATTACTGGATTTATCTGGTACAGCTGAAATGCAGGGCGAAAGATGGCTAACCTGGTTGTCACATGATAACTGCAATATTCAGCTCAATGATCATGAACCAGCTGGAAAGGGCTAGAAAGGCAGGTTAAACTCCATGATCAAAGGCAGATTATAGTACACATCAGTCCACTAAAGGCATACAAGTCTAGCCTGAATCTCTTGTTGTTGTCTATAAAATTATTTCAGTGGTTACAGTTAGAAAAGGTCTGCCACATTTTGTGTATGCAAGTGAACAAATGGTTAAAAACAACTGATAGTCTTGTCACATCTTAAAAGCTAAGAAATTTATTATTGAATAAGTTTTTGTAGACCACAGTCCACTTCATCAGATGCATGAAAGCTAATGCCATAATAAAGCTGTTAGCCTTTAAGGTGCCACAATACTCTGTTTATTTTGGTACAGCAGACAAAGACAGCTACACTTCTGAAATACGTTTAAAAAGCCATTGTTTGCTTAAAGGATACCTTCATATGGAACCGTCTTTTAAAATCAGGATCTCTATTATTCTTATTCTTTGCAAAATGTCAAAAGCTAATTCTTTACTTCAGTTTTGTACCATTCTGTGACATTTCACTCTCGTTGGATAAACTATAGTGTCAAAATGTAACAACGTTGTGTCAAAATAAATATTGCATGTCAAGCAACAATCAGGAAACGGTATAAGGAAGCTGATAAAAATACTCAGATGCAACTTCTACTTGTATAACTTATTCAAATAATAACAGTGAAAAAGAATTATAGGGCAGTATCTCTGCAGCACATTATCAAATAATTACTGTGTTTGTTTAAAATTCATTCACACATGCAAACTCATACTTTGATTGCCAAAATAAAGAAATAAAATATAACCACTTGATCCAGAATCTAAATAACTTCCACCCTGGATTTTTTTAAATAAATGAAACTGCTCATTTCCATGTATGCATTAGATCAATTTATGAAAAGCCCTTGGGGAAAATTTCAGTGTCCAAATGGACATCTGAGCTGATTACCATGCTCAAATTACTTCCACTGTTTTCTAGATGTGTACTTTACACTCACTCTGGAATTCCCACCAGCGGTGATAACACCAGGAAAAGTGGCAGATTATCGTGTACACATCATTAAGAGAGCTGTTAATGAGCTGGTGTATTGTGGCATTTGGGTAATTCATGCAACAGTTTTGATACTGGTGAAAATTAACAGCTTTGTGCTGCTTGAAGTTGCTAATTGGTTTAATACTGTACAGTAGAGTCATATGGCTGATTCAGATGCGCCACTTGCTAAATCACAGCATAGCATTAAGTGGATGAGCCTGGCCTTGCTCCCCTTGCCAGCTTCCACCTGGTCCAGTGTAGCCGCAAGATGTTCAGAAGCTTCCATTTTGAACCATAATTCATGTAGCTGACTTAGTTTCACTAACCATAGTTAAGGTTATCGAGTTTGTCTGAGGTTCGGATGATGCAACAAACTGCATTTATTATACTGGGAAGAAAAAATTCTAACTCCTCCTTCTTGTGGCTGCTCCGGGTGATCAGTGCAGTACACTAGCCTGGAGAGATTCTAGGCTTGTTTTTGAAATGCAGAATCAGCTATTGCGAAATACCAGACATGAATACCTGCAAAACTTATCATGGCAATCTCTGTGTTGGAACGATGGACCTGTTCAGACTCATTCTGCAATGGATTTACCTTACTTTTAATTACACACTTTGTGGAAGCTCAAGGGCCCCACGATTCTGATTTCCACAATTCAAGTGATGTTTGAGTACTCCCACTACAGTATTTAAACAAACAAACAAACAAACAAACAAACCATTCCCCTCTTAATAATCAACAATTAAGAAAATGTCTGTGGGGGCAGCATGTGGGAGGTCAGAATGACATAAGCCCCATTCAAACACACATGTAAGGAGAAGTGGGGACACACTGCCGAGCTCCACCTATCATGGCATGTCATTTCTATCAAGTTTGAGGGTGAAGGCCGAGGCAGGGCCCTCCTCTGCTCAATGAGGCTCCCCCGTTGTGCAGGGTCTTAAATCGCACACACAACCTCCATGGGTGGACGAAACTTCCCCACCTCAGGCCCTATGCCCTCAAAACCATTCAGTGGGGCTTATCCTAAGGAAAGCATGTATAGGATTCTCCCCCCCATTACCCGAGTCTTTTCTTTACACAATAATTATGAGTCAAACAAGAAAACTTTGGAAAGAGGAATGATAACAATATATAGTTTAGTATTCTCTTTATCACGTCTCTGCCTTACTACAGAATGTGCACAAGTGTGTGTTATGTCTGTGGAACATGAATTTACCAAGGGATCAAAAAAACAGTTATCTAAATTCTGAAATGTTGTGGGCAACATAAACGCTCAGACTTCTGTTCTGACAGCCGGCTAATGCCTTATTTTAATTACGCACCCTGCAGAATCTCAGGTGCCTCACGCTTCTTTCTGATTCCCACAATTAATGTTTGAAGAGCGACTCATGGATTTCACCAATCAGAAGGTCACCTGGAGTCTCACTTCAAATATTACTTTAATTGCAGGCAATTAAATTGTGAGGAGTGCAAATTGAGTTGTGAGGCACTCATAGCTTCTGAAAGTCATGCTGTTAAAGTAATGTATGAATTGGCTTGCATAGCTCACTCGTGCTGCCATTTGCTGCTGTGTATTCTTTCATTTTTGGTCAACCAACGCCTTCTGATGCTGTCCATTATCTGCTGAGCCGAGCCCATATTGGTTTTCTTGGCACACAACTGCAGCTTTTTAGAAAAGTTGCCACTGAGTGCAGAAAGCCAATCCAACTTCAGATTAGGGGTTTATTTATTTATTTTAAACATGTCTCTATGGTGCCTTTCTGATCAAGTATTCAAGGCAGCTATTGAAATAAATTAAATGAATTTTAAATAATACACTTCTTCGGGGGGGGGGGGATAGCCCCCTTCAGGCACTCAAGAGACTCACATGGTTAGAATTATGTAGAAGGACATGCTAGATCAGGCATTCCCAAACTGCAGCCCTCCAGATGTTTTGGCTTACAACTCCCATGATCCCTAGCTAAGAGGACCAGTGGTCAGGGATGATGGGAATTGTAGTCCAAATCATCTGGAGGGCCAAAGTTTGGGGATGCCTGTGCTAGATAATGCCATCCTTGCCATCATGGTAGCCACTGAATACGCTCATGAGTAAACCGCACTGGAAATGTTGGTCGTTACTTCTGAGCTAAACCTTTATTTTATTTTTATTTTCTATTCTCCAGTCTTCTTCTAGACAGGGCTGCAGATCTTATAACTGGCTCAATCAAGAACTTTTGAGAGGACGCACTAGGAGGATTACAGGAATATAAGAAATTATTAGGGAGTATGATAAGGACAGTAAGAGGCCAAACAGATAAAAGAGGAAGCAAAATAAACAATGGGGCTATGAGTGTTGCAAAGGTTCAAGAGAGGTCATAAAGCAGAAGATACAAATGGAAAGCAGATTTATCTGTGTTCTGGAAGCACAGAGACAGTGGTAAATGTCTATCTGAGCAAACTGAAGGATATATTGGGCCTAACTCAAGGAGATAGTGGAGATTTGTGATCCGAACTCTCATCTCTTTCCATTTTCTCAAATAGCAGCAACTGAGACTCTGTCTGTCTGTCTGTCTGTCTGTCTGTCTGTCTGTCTGTCTGTCTGTCTGTGTCTGTGTGTTTTAAGCTTTCCCTCTAGGCCAGGCATCCCCAAACTTTGGCCCTCCAGATGTTTTGGACTACAATTCCCATCTTCCCCGACTACTGGTCCTGTTAGCTAGGGAGTTGTAGGCCAAAACATCTGGAGGGCCGCAGTTTGGGGATGCCTGCTCTAGGCCGTCTTCCTAATGAAAACCATCCCCTCGAAAGCTGCTATTTGTCCTGTGCAGGTTTGTGTGTGTGTGTCTGTGTGTGTAAAGAATACATATAAAGTTTCCCCTAATGGTACATACAACCACTCTGGTATGCATGAGAAAGTGAGGGAGAGAAAGATTCTTTTAAAAAAAACCCACCACTGAGGAAAGAACCCCCCTTCAGAGCACAACAGTCCCAAACTGCCCCCCCTCTAACAGCTATTTACTAAAATTTAATGATATGGCAGATGTAATCACAGCTCTTTGTTTACTTGTCTAATTAAGCCTGTATATAATTTTACTTATACCGAGTGATAATGAACTAAGTCCCACTCGGAGCTAATCCGTTGAAATAAACGGTTACTTAATTCCATTGATTTCAGCGGCTCTACTCTGAGCGTGACTAGCACTGAATATCACCCATTGTATTTGATAATGCATTTATAGAACACGAGTTACATTACTGCTTATGACCTGCGGTGTTTTCAAATAACACCAAAACTGTGGAACAAACTTCCAACTCTTGAGGTTTCGAAGTGGTATTTTGTAAATAAATGTATTATACTGTCAAATCATTGCTGTTTTTATGTGGTTTATATATTAGAAATATCTTATATAAAACATTCTACCTCAAAGCACCAGGAGTGGCTTGCCTGGTAGAGCGGAGCCACAGCAATAGCCTCCTGGCAACAGCGATGCTGCCACTTAAGAGGAGGGAGAAGGGTGAGGCAGCAGTGAAGTTGGGGCCATGCAGGACAGGTGCACTGGTGGGAGGGCTGGAATGGCTTTGCTAGTGTCCCTGTGCAGCCATTACCTTGCTTTTCCTACTCCTGGTAACGGGCAGTGATGCTTACTGCTGCTACAGCTAGGGTTGCCCGTTTCAATAGAGGACAGGACTTCTGTGCCTTTAATTGCCCTGCTCTCTTTTGAGTCTGGAAACCTTAAAGAGAAACCACCAGCAGACCCTTTGTTTAATTTCCAAGCAAAGGGTCTGCTGGTTTCTCTTTAAGGTTTCCAGACTCAAAAGAGAGCAGGGCAATTAAAGGCACAGAAGTCCTGTCCTCTATTGAGTCTGGCAACCCTAGCTACAGCTGCAGCTCAACTCAGCTCCAATGGACAAGCTGCTCCTACTGCGCAGGATTACAGATGATAAAAACAAATGTCCTAAGTCAGGTAGGAAAATGCATTGCACCTGATTTCCCACTGTGCAAACTGCAGGGTCACATGCTCCTCCTCTTTTCCGCTTCTGCTTTCAGTTTTAAATAAACCACAGCTCCATGTGGTATCTGAACTCAGGAGATGGTGATTTGTTTTAAATTACTATTTGAAAATCAGACAAGATATAAAACACTGGTATATCCTGATCTGTTGTAGCTATTTTGGGACAGTAAGATTGCTGTCATAATGATAGCTCCCAGTTTTTTCCATCCTTCTGTAAATATTGCATCAGTGTGTGTGTATCTCCTTCAAAGAACTATAGTGTAGGTGTCATGGTAGTATCGTCTTTTGTAGAAAAACAAGTCAAATCAAATGTGTTTGCTGGGAAAATAGGACGTATTGTTTCTGAAGCATTTATGAAAAGAACAAACTTTTACAATCTGTTTTGGCACACAGCTGAGCTTTCCTTTCAAGCGCTCTTATAAGTGAGCGAAGAATAAGTGTTGCTGAATGTCACTCTTGTCATCTGTTAAAAACAATGAAGAGGAAACTTATTTACATTGCTTAATGAGTCTAGTGTAGTAAACAGCTATTAGACTGGGGCTGAATTTGGTTGCTGCATTGAACTATGATTTAGTGCTATGTGAAGAAGCCTTGGATATAGTATGCTCCCCCCTCTTTCCTCCAGTGCAGCCACCAGGAGGACTTAGGGAAGCATTTGCTTCCATTTTCAATGAATGCAGCTTGTCAATAACGTTTGAATTGGGAGAAACTGCTACTAGGTTTAATTATGCTTTGTCCAAGCAAACTTCATAATCCTTGCTTGTTCTGATTAACCAGTGTTCATGGTTTGCACATAAAGTCAAACCAAGTGAAAATGGAAACAAACACTTCCAAAGTTTTCCTCACTGCTGGTGCTGTGTGGTGGCACTAAGATTTAAGATTCAAGCCCCACATTCATACAATAATATCAGGATTTTAAAGCATCATTACAACCCCATATTCTCCTCATAAATGTCATGTGTGGGGTAGAACTTAAATCTCACTATGGAACCTAAATTACTGGCACCAAACTTTGTGTGATACTCCCCCCCCAAAAAAAAACCATTTCCCCCCACACCACTGCTCATGGTCATATCTCAAAGGGATCCTTTTAGATGGCCTATCCATGTTCCAGAAATGGATGCTAAATCCATTCCCAACCTCCAACATATAAACAGCCACTGAGACCGTGTCACCTCTGAATGGGCATATTTAACACTATCCTCAAAGTGACTGTATGGTATACTTCCACTTTCCAGCTGTATTTTCATATTAAGTTGATATAGTTGGCAGGGAAATGAGTAGATGTAAAATATCAGAGTGTGTAGGGTTGCTGTTTCTTAATTCTCATTTAAGTCAGACTAAGCCAGAAGCTACAGTACAAAACTGCAACATAATAATGGCTGTCAAAATATTTTTAAAATATATCTGTATTAGACTGATCTTTTACCCAGAGGGGCTTCATAGATATCAGTCATAAAACTTTTAGCAGTTATGCTATGCAACAATATCTTTCATAGGAAGCTCAGAAGATAGGCAATCCTTTAAACTGGTTGACTTGTGCTCCCTTGATTTATGAGCTGATTCACATATTGGTGAATCAAACAGTTTCCTGGATATGGAAGTAAAGTGGAATTGGGCAGTGTAGGTGTACGTTGATTATGCAATGTCTCCAGTTCCTGGAATTATTCCATCCATTTTTGAGGAATATCACTTGAATATACATGCATCCAGCGTGATTCAGAGAAGACAGCACGTTCTGTGTGACACATTTGTCTGCTTGCTCCTCTACTTCAGATAAAGAATTCACCAATATGCAAGCCATCTTTTAGAATAGGTTTACAGTCTCCCTTATAGCAACATCTCACAGATATTTCTCACAGTTTCTCCTTTGGGACTCTTTACTTCTCTTCAGTTCGTTCATTTTGTATATGACTTATAATAACTTCATCACTTTCATCGTCTCCTTCTCCCCAGGGAGATATCACTTCACTGGCATTACCATTCCCACAGCATCTTTTATACATAATCTGTATACAGAGATGAACAACTTAGCGTATTTTTCAAAGTTCCTTCTTAAGGCAGTATTATTGAGCCATAAACTAATTTGTCTGCATTACAGAAGAACATAGGATGATGGAGATTTCAAATGACGTTTTTCAGATGTTTCCCCACTCTATTGCTCTTATCCAAAAAAAATGCTATAAAAAAAGAATTCGATCGAAATTCTGAGTCTGAATGGATACCAAAATAGCTCATTGATGCAGACCAATGAAAACCCTGTTTGGATTGGGTAGTCATGTTGGCATAACTGGCTCACTATGTAAACTGGATATCCCTGCAGTTTCTTGGAGTTATTTATGGGGAGATTTAAGTCCCCACTCATATATGTAGCTGCTTTACATTAAGAGGAAGAGTTGTCACATAAAGCAATTTAAAGCAGTGTGCAGAGGATGCTTCCATACACACTAGCCGTAAGAACAAATGACCGAGGAAATTCACTAATAAGGATTTGAAGCCCTTCAAACATCTGAATCAGGTGTATCCAAACTGCTGCCCCCCTCCAGATATTGTTGGACTCCAACTCATCCCTGATCATCAGCCATGTTGACAGGGGCTGATGGGAGAGCACCACATTTGTCAACCCTGCTGAAGATATTGTTGGACACTATCTCTCATCGGTCACAGACAGCTTGGCTGATACCAGTAATGATGGGAGCTGTAGTCCAACTTTCTCACCATTGTCTGGGACTGGGGAGGAAGCACTCTGTACCATGAACCAAACCCTGCAACTCGAGTGACTAAAAGAAGCAGGAAGAAGGGTATTAGGCAGGATACAAGTCCAACTGATTCAGGAAGGGCATGAGCAGTGAGCATTGATGTTAGTTCAGGTGGACTTTTAAAAACAGCGAGAAGTTCTTAAGAATGGGGAATGCAATCCATGCCGTTCAGTTAAAGCTGTGGGTGCTACATAAGGGTTAGTTTACGAAATCATTAATATTAGTAATGGGAAAGAATACCATGTTACTATTATATTTCATATACATGTCCAGTGTAACTGTAAAAGAATCTGCAACCGCTATAGAATCAGCTGGTCCCCTGGCCTCACCAAAAGCATTTGTTCTCACTAATGATAATTGCTCACATTAGATGTAGCATGGGATTTCTACATCTGCTGTAAAAAGTAATGCATTTTGTATTGGTTGAAATACAGGAAATTTAAAGGATGGTTTAAATTAAAGTCATTTTGTATGAATGATGCTAGATAATATGTTATATAACAAATAACACCCTTGCAAATGGGGGGGGGGACTTGGGATACTGAGGTTATAATGATATACTGTACTGTTTTCTGGAATAGTAATAACACCCCCCTTATGTAGATTCACAGCATTACTGCCCAAGTCCTTTTTTAATTGTACTTCCAGTCAGTCCAAAAGGAATAACCACTTTTGTTCACCCACCCTTCCTTTTCCTAACTTATTTGAAAGAATCACTCTAATCAAGCAGGGGTGTCTACTGTTTGTGAGTTCAAGAAGAAACATGCCATCTATTTAATTCTATAGGGTCAGCACTAGGCTAATATTACAGACAATACACCCATGGAATACCTATTCTTGTGAAGTAGACGAACCCATCAAATGCATGGCCAACACATGAATGGCAGCCCAGGTTTAGCATTATGTCCAAACTGGGCCACTGAATAGTGGCACGGAAAAGTCAGACAGGCGGAGCCCTGATTGACTCCAGCTGCAGAAGCTGCTGAAGAGACCATCTTGATCGTTTTTTAGGTCATCAAATTTGAGCTTCCGCAGCCGTTGTCCACCATGAACCAACCACAAGTGACAGGACTGGCAGCTACAGCAGCAGGTCTGTCCTATGCTTAAGATAATATTTTATTATCTTCCTAATTATGCTGTTTTAAATGTGAATTTTGCCTTCCTTTAGTAATGTTTTCTTTTGAAATGTTTAAGATAATATTTTAATTGCCTATTAATCATGTTGCTTTGAATGTGTACTACATACAGTATTTGACTTTCTTCAGCAATGTTTTATTCTGGATTGTTTTATTTGATGTTTTAATGTGTTTATAAACTGCTATGACATTTCCGTCCCTTAAAAACATAAAGTGGTACAGATATGAAATGAAATAATAATAATACTATCAATGGATAAATAAATAAACGCAAAACTATGCTGGATGTTCACTGCAGAGAGAAGGTTGGGAGAAAGGGAGGGAACATGCATTCACAGGACTTGACTCCTAAACAGCAAGACATGGTCTATCATGGGTCTACGTTGGGTGGGTGTCAAACTACTATTACTCCCCTTCTTAAGCCCAACAAGCAAAAGAATATCACCATAGGCTGACTGCAAAATTCTCCATAGGAGAGGAGGATGGTTTCATGGCAACTCAAGAGGAGCTTAATTCCTTTTTTAATTAAGTTTTTTAAAAAACACAAAAACAAAACCCCAACAACATTATTTCTCCTCCTTCCTTGGCACTCTGAGGAACAAATGCATTATCCCAAGCACACTGGGAAACCCCTATGTCCCCATGGGACTGCAGCATAGGTGGTCAATACCTCCAGCGGTACTGAAGAGCAAATGGCCAGATAATTTATTCCATCAGTTTCTAGCGTATCAGGAGAAAAGGACGAAACACCAGCCACTTCTAATTTAGTTTTTTTTTTAAAAGCACTGGTAGCTAAATTTAGATTTCCCTAATTACAAGCACCCGTCCGCCTCGCCCCCCCCCCCCCCCCGCCACTCCAATGGTGTTTTAAAAGGCTAGTAATCTCAGGAGGTCTAATAACTATGCTGGAAACAGGGTTTTGGTTGTTTTTTTAATCAATAAGCTGCCTGCAGCAATAAGACAAGGACTAAAGTGAATAAGATTCTCTGGTTTCCCTTTTCAAGTCTTTCATGGAGAGTCAACACACTTTAGAGTTAAACGAGATACGCCAAAAGCTTTCTCCAATGTTTTAGGCATTATAAATTGAAGAAATTCCACACCCCCTTTATATACCCCTCCTAAGTTTCTGTACCAGCAAGAGGGCTGGTTCCTAAGCGACCACTAGCTGTTGAATGAAAAGGTCACATTCTATTGCACATTCCACCCTCAGCAGCCAGAAAGCCTGCAATCAAACGTTATGATTCATAATCTGCTCAGAGAGATAATTAATTAGGGTGCACATACCACAAAAAAATCAGGGAAATGGGTGTTAAGTGAGCAACAGCATTCTAAATTCCATCTTACGGATAATAGCAATCTTGTAAATTGGAGGACTTGTAAAAAGCCAGTCCTTCTACAGGCAAATTAGCCATGCACAGAGCTCCATGGAGTTCAACAGAGCCTTGCCCCTCTTCCCCCACTCCATCACCAACATTAGTGCGCATGTAGGCATTGTGCCAGGCCATTATGGGAAATGGGTGGCCTGTGGTTGCCTCCCATAATCCCACTTGAGCATTTCTTCTGGGCACGATGAATGCAGCTGATTAGATTGCATATTGTTGTCACTTCCTATAATATCATTCTGATGGTAGGTCCAGGGAACAGAAGTCACACAGTAGCCACTCTAAAGTCTGCCACATAGCACAAGTTACTGCCGTGGAGTCCACCCTGAGTCCGAGTCTACTCTGAAACTGCTACTTTAATTACACATATCTATATCTATTTCTTCTAATGCTTATGTGCTCTCTGGTTTGCCCCACTATCTAGAACAGACTTCCTCAACCTGGTTCCCTTCAGGAGTTTTAGACTACAGTTCCCACCCGTCCCCATCGGGTGGTGGGCACAAGGTTGCAGAAGGTCAATCTAGAAAGCCAACTGTTCTAAAATGGGTACACAATTGTTTGGTTGTTTGAACTATTTTCTTCCCCTTTCTGAAGCAAAGGAAGAGCAGACTTTTCTAACAGCTACTATACTAATGGATTAGTTAATCTTACATATTTTTTATTATAAATATGACAATAATAAACATAGCTTTTATTCTGCAGGAGTAGAAATATATTTTTATCTACCACTGTGCATATCCTTTCCCTTAATTTGAACCTGGCTTAACTGTGTGAAACTATTTTGTATGCTAATTCGTGATTTCGGAGGTACTTTGGTTCCTACAGAAGTTTTTCAAATGATTAAATAGTTGGATAACAGAAATCTCCATTGATTTAGAAAGATGGTCATTACTCAGGTTTTGTACTTGGGCTAAAGTTAATACACTTAAGATGAAAATATTGCTATCAGTAATATATGTGCTGCATGGTATTTCTTTATATATTCCCCAAGCATATTTTGCAAACATTGATGTACTACTTCGAAAGTTTATTTGTAGGGCAATTATCCTCTTCAACAATCCCTTAAAGGAACGCAGTTACCTCTACTGGAATAAAGATTTCATTTTCCAGACATTCGTCTACAATGCATATCGTTTAGCACATGCAAATGATTGGGAAGCCTCTTTTCCTATGAATACGTCTGCAGGGCAATTTTAGAAATGGCTTAACACCCCTTTTTGGATGGAAGGTGTTGTGGCCTAGGTATGTAAAATGGAAATGTCCCGCACCACCTTCCACTGCCAATAACAGAGATTGTCTGTTGTCAATTGTCTCCTCGGTTACAATTTGATCCATATGCTAGGAGCCAGGACTGGTTCTACCCAAAGATGTGGATGGACACAGCTCACCTACTCAGGTCTCAGTAATACATACATATATTATGTATGTTTTTTTTAAAAAGAGTTTTGCTTGTTTTAGCCATGCTTTATTGATACTGATCATATGTATACTTGTTTTTTTTAATAACAGTTTTGCTGATTTTTATTTGTGTTTAATTGATAAGTTTTATCATGCATACCACTTGGGAGGGTTTTCTAATTCAGCAGTCTATGCATTTTTCTAAATGAAAACAAATATAAGCAAGAATTGCTGATGGATGAAGCAGGAGCACTTCCAAGCATCAATGGCTTCCTTGGGGTAGGCGGGGAAGAGAAGAGCTATAAAACCCTGACCTGACTGCAGCCTTTTAATACCTCCATTTGGCTCCAGATCTTTCATGGAGAGACAGTATAGCTTTATGTTCCTGAAATGTCTGTATTCAGCTATTATTCTTTCCAGCTCCCTGGGAGCTGTCTGTGGTACCACTCCCCTGCCTGAGTTCTTTCTCGAGCCCTCTCCTCCCTGCACTAGGAGCAAGGTAGGCACCTAGAGACTCTAATGAACTGGCTTTGAGGCCTAAACTAGATGTGAATATAGATAGAAGCAGCGAGGGGTGGGGGAAAGGAGGGAGTTAAAACCTTTCCCTCAATGCTGAAGCCCTAATCCAGCTGCTGCTCGGAAAACAGGGTGCCTTTATGTCTCCCCTTTCACAGCTGGATCTGCTTGAAGCAACAGCAGCAGCAATAAAAGAAAATTAAGAAAACAGAAAACAGTGATGCACATCTAGTTTGGCAATGGATCAGAAACCCAGTATTTGGCAGTTTCTGAACTCTGCCATACTTCCACTTCGTTGTCACCTAGCTGTTCAGCGCCCACTGATGCACATTTGCCCTGGTTAAAAGTTCAACCTGAACAACCACTAATATTAGCTTTGATACAAGACCAGCCACTCGCATACATATGAGAGTCTCAATAAGAAAGGAAATGTATTGCATGAGAAGAAAGGATAGGGGAGATCAAGACACTCACATTTCCAATTGTCTGTTTCTTTTGATACTGGTTTTTGGCTCACAACAATTCCTGACTGTTATTTTTGGAAATCTCTACTGGTATAGAGAGAAACCACACAATATGCATCCTTCCTAACAGACTGGCAATTCAAAGTTTCATGTGAAAGCAGCAATCATGGCAGAAAATGTTATCTTCTCCTGAAATTCTGTTGATTGCCATATGCAATTACACATCATTGCATGCTATGTTGTTGCGTAACTAGCAGCTGCAGTGTTGGGATTCCCTAGGCATGGAGAGGAATGTTGGTTCTCTCTCAACAAACCGGGAAAGATAATTATATGAATCAACCTGGAGGCCACTAGTTCACTGCAAGTTTGTGAATTTTATGCTTGGCAGCTTGGGATAGCACCAAGCACCATGAAATACTTGGCAGCTTGGGATAGCACCAAGCACCATGAAATACTTCTGCCCAAAATCAGAAAACTAAAAAGCTTCTTAATCAAATTGTTAGTCTGGCTCCATGCACCTAAGTGGGAAAGCTGCCATTCATTTGAAATAAAAGGTGGTATCCAAAAGGGCATGTACACACATTATTATTTTTCTAGAGTTACCTCTGCAGTCCCCCCCCCCCTCACACACACCTCCCACAAAACTGCTCTTTGAACTGAGATCAAAAAGTAGTTTGGTGATTAGGTGCAAGAACCTTTCAAAGAAAACACTGCCAAGTCAGTACCAACACACCAATTCCCTTCTTTGAAAGACTCTCACACCTAATTGGTGGAGTTCAAAGTGCACCTTGGATACTCTGGGAGGGCATCTTCTGCACAGATAGTTCCCACAACACAGCAGTTGCAGGTATTGATCATGCATTCATCGCTCCAGATTGAAAAAAAATAAAGCCTATACTTTTGCACCTACAAACGATTTTTTAAAATGCAAGACTGTAGCATTTAAAACCAGAGTATCTAACATATGTGCAAAAACATAGCTTTGAGCCATAAGAACAAACCTCATCATAAAAGCAATGATGTTGTGCAGTCTACTTTAGTTTCCTAAAGCTTATGAGCCATTTGGTGTCTCCTCCTGAATTCAATGTGTCTCCCTCTAAGGTTATTGTACACAGGACATATCCATAAGTATTGTTCGGATCTTCTGCCGAGAACTAGGCGCTAATGAATGTTTTACCCACTTGGCCATTAGTACAGCTGTTCCTATTTGCATAAAACATACACTTGAGGCTGCTCTCCTATGGCTGGACAGCTGCACATTAGCTGCTGTTCAAATCCAAATCTATATTTAATTTTTTTTTGTACAGACAAGAACCATACTATTAGGGATGGCTGAGTCCCCCTGGCTCACTTGGCAAATCAATTTGGTTTTTTTGAGCTTCCTCAGAAAATTATTTTTTAACATCTCTGGTCTTTCTGTGGTTTTCCTATGAAAACTCAGGGAAACCAAGTGTAGGGTTCACCTTCAGCTTTCCATGTTAGCCATCCTCAGTAAACTTACCTTTGCAAATAGAGTGGTGGTGGGAGGGATTTGCTGGAGATAGGAGGGGACTTACAGGACTCATCCTTAAAGTCTAGATCAGGCATCCCCAAACTTCGGCCCTCCAGATGTTTTGGACTACAATTCCCATCATCCCTGACCACTAGTCCTCTTAGCTAGGGATCATGGGAGTTGTAGGCCAAAACATCTGGAGGGCCGCAGTTTGGGGATGCCTGGTCTAGATGCTCCTGAGTGTCAATTTTCTCCTCGGATCCATGTGATCTGTAATTTCCAATGCCTGGGTGTGGCACCTGAAGCTCTCCAGATGTTGATGAATTGCAACGTCCATCAGCCATGGCAAGCATGGCCAATGTCCAGGGGTGATGGGAGCTGTAGTTCAGCAACATCTGAAAGGCCACATGTTCCCCATATGTTCCCTATGCCATTCAGCTGAATGTATTGAATTAAGTGCCATAGGAAATTAAAAGTCCCTAGGAAATCTCTAGGACAATCCTTTAGAAGGAAGGGCACAATGCTTTCTCTGTCTACAACAAGCCCTTTCCATCACTAGCCCCCTCCCCAAATATAGGCAACCCTATACTTTAAAAAATGTGCTGCTATCAAAACCATATTATTTGCTTACAGGTGAGAGAGCAGGTAGTTTAGGTCTATTCTCATTTTCATCCTTCCTCTTCCTCCTCTCTCCTAACTCTACAGCAGCAGCCTTGAAATTGGATGTGGCAAAAAGTAGGGAGCAGGAATCACAGCTGAAAAATCATTCACCACTTAGAGGCACCTCACTCGTCTCTTGCCATTTGTGTAGTGCTCCACACGCAGATCTGGCAGGCTCAAGTGGAAGACTGGAAAGGGAGCAGCATACAAGTGCCTTAGTGGTACTCCTCCTCAGCGTCTCAATGCTCAAGTTTCAGCACAGGCAGAGTGTACACACTCCAGCTCAAGGCCACCTCCATCTTACATTTATCTCATAGCCAAACTAAATGGGATGCAGAAATTGCATGCATACATTTTATTACGTCTTCTTTTTTTCAAAAGCAGCTGCAGAGTTGGTGATTCAGATCAGGGGCATAGAACTGGGGAAGAGGAGCCTGGACCCCCCAACCCCCATGACATGGTCCTGATCCAAATTCATACTGCACCCCCAAGTTGATGTTAGTTGTGGAGGGAACTATAAATATCCAAATTACCCTCTTCCCCTTTTAGCAAAAGAAAAATTGACACGAGGAGATGTATGAATACATCCTCTGTAGCACATACTGCATCATTTAACCCAGTTCTTCGCATTCACAGTGTTGTAGCATTCCAACTCCAGTGAGATCTAATACCAGAGAGTGATGAAAGAGGAGAGCTGGTAATATTATGGCCATTTTCTGAGTGTCCGACTTCACCTAACCATTAGACCACAAGATTTTAGGCTGTCATAGGCTTCCATTCTCTATACAGTCAAACTTCGGTTGTCGAACGTAATCCATTCCAGAAGCCCATTTGGCTTCCAAAATGTTCAACGACTGAGCTTCCAATTAGTTGCAGGAGCTTCCTGTACTCAAGCAGAAGCTGGTCAGACGTTCGGCTTCCAAAAAACATTCAAAAATTGGAGCATTTACTTCCGGGTTTTTGGCAATCGGGAGCCAAAACATTCCAAAACGGAGGCGTTCAGTATCTGAGGTTTGACTGTATTAAGACATCAAGTAGACCATGAGGTTTCAGATGGCAACAGTAGGCCACACCAAGTAAAACAGAACAAAACAAAACACCCTGAAAGCTGAGGGTATGGCTTGCAAAAATAACTCAAAGACAAGGGCACAGCTTCCAATATTCACTCTTGATTTGGAACAAAAGAAAATGAAGGGAACAGCATTAAAAACTCAAAATGCCCTATATTGTTGCTGAGATGGTTTTAATTTTTAAACAGTAAGTGCAAGGACTACCATCTTGTTATCTAAAATCTTTCCATGTAGTCCCAGCTCTGTGGGTGTGACTGAAGTTACTTGGGGTGCGGGCAGGACCAAAGGCCATTGATAGAACCAATGATGTGTGTTTCTCTGGCGAGTGTTGAATTGCATCAGAAATTGAGGTAATTTTTGCATGAGAAAAAGTTGATTTCCTAGAAAGTGACCTAAGTAATTTAGCATGTTTATATTACTTGGACTGAGTAACATAGCTGCCAAGTTTTCGCTTTTCTCGCGAGGAAGCCTATTCAGCATAAGGGAAAATCCCTGTAAAAAAGGGATAACTTGGCAGCTATGCTGAGTAAACAAAGCTACAAACTTTGAAGTTGTGTAATGTTTATTTGCAGTTGGCATCCATCCATCCATTCATGGATAGTATTAAACTTATGAAATGGGGTGGGGGTGGATTCCATCCATTTCAGCAAAATAAGACCACTGTGAAATCTTCTGCCCCATGTTGCTCGATAGAACACATTCCTTGCAAGCAAAAGGTCCAAGGTTCCATTTGCTACTAAAAAGCATCTAGTGTAGTGGGGCTAAGACCTATATTTGTCTGGGTTTCTGCAGAGTAAATGCCTGGAGCTAGACAGATTAATGGTCTGACTGGTATAAGGCAGCTTTATGTGTGCTTTGTGGTGAGAACGTTTAAATACAGTTTTTAACATTTCACATGGCACAAGCATATCAAGGCCTTGTTTAATTGAAGCCCCGTGGCTGACCCTCATTTATCCTGGAACTGAAATGTTGACAGAAAGGGCTGAAAACTGGTCTAATTAACCTGGCCGAACCTTCACGAGGGGGCTGGTTTGCCAGCTCTTCCTTCCAACAGCTCCTTTTCAAGAGGCCCACCTTCTATTATGAAAAGAACTGCAGCAGATGCATTTCAAGTAATCAGTTTAGTCTACAGATGAGCACCATCCCTAAAGTGGCTGGCATTACCCTATATGCCACCACCGGTCTCTAACAGGAGCTCCAGCAATTAAAATGCAATGCATGCATGGCTGTAGAGTTTGTTCTAAGATCACTTACTTGTAAAATAAGCTCAAAATTACATTAGTTTGGACAGGTTTCCTAGGTAGACAAGACAATCAGTGTAACCTAGATAAAGCTACACAGTTCACATAATAATTCTTCCGATCCATTTCCACAGAAGGGGCTTTGGTTCAAAAAGCTTCCCACTGTTTTATTAGTAAAAGAAAAACAGCTTGCTGTTTCTACTCTACAAATTCCATGAGAATTATAAACCCAACTGATGTAAACAAAACACGCATATTTTTATATGAAAGATGCATATTGGGATGGTGTTCAGTGCAGGTAGCGCTTATTAAAAACCACCTCTCTCAGCAAGGACAACAACAGGTATCTGAAGAGAAAAGCAAACCTTTTGTTCTGGTGGGGCCACGCACAACAGGCACATCCGTTACACGTTTTACAAGATGCTAATAAAAAGAAGCGGTTCTTCATTCCTACTCAACATGTATTATTTACTTTCCTAGGTACGGATTAATTTTTTACACCACACATTAATAATAGGTTTTCAGGGCATTGTACAGACAACTGTAACATATAAAAATGTCACAGGGACACATTTCGAAAAAAAAGTTAAAACAGCTTTAGAATAAAAGCAGAACAAAACCAGGTACAGAGAGAACCATAATGGCCAAGTTCTAAAAAGCAATAAAACATTTTTCTAAGCCTATGAAAATAAAAGGTTCTTCAGCTGGTACCAGGCAAGCCTCTCTGAAATTTCAAGCCCATGGTCGGGGGTTCTCCTGTCCACTGTTTACTGCTGAATTGGAACAGCTACAAAACATTTGTTCCCATTTAGCAGTAAACCAAAGGTTTTCCCAGGGAAAATGGTGGGCAAAAGAAAAACCTCTTGGACATGTGACTGGAAGGGTGAGCCCTGAGTTTTCCATCATATCTTTCACTGGCACAGATTTCAACAGGCCGCAAACCACTTGGGAGACAACACAGAGAAATACTTTCTTTGCCACTATCAATACCACAGGATAGGCCTGGAGATTAATTCCAACCTGTGCTTGTTCACACTCAGCACAAGTTTCTTCGCCACCAACTCAGGTGTATACCCCCTCCTGTTTCTTCGCCACCAACTCAGGTGTATACCAAGGAGCTGCCTAGGCTCTGCTCAGAGGGAAAATGTGTTTGGGTACAATAATGTCAACTGCCCAAGTCATCTCCACATTACTGAGAGCGACCAGCCACACCAGCGGGAAAATTCTCTAGAGTTCTCCAGAATACATCAGAATCCATTAGCCTCCAGGGGTCTGACCATTTTAATAGGTACCCTGTTATGAAATTCAAATGCAGAAAGAAATCTCACTTGGCTTCCCATGGTTTTTGACTTTTTGCCCTTTTTGTTCTTTTCTTCTCCGATATCTACACCCCCTTACAAAAGTGACTTGAAAGCCAATTTAGGAAAACTAGCTCTCCCTCTCTCTCCTCTTCTTTCCCTGCATGAAGCAAACAGGGCTACCAATGCTTCTCACTCACTCACAAAGGCAGGCCTCACACAGGTCCAATTACAAAACAAGATTTATACATTCTTTTCTCTTCAGCATACTGCGCTGGATGTGAAATTAGGGAGGTGTTTCACGGAATCAGCAGGATATTCTAAGGCTTGGCCTGTGAAACCATGCAATGTGTATTTTACACACACACGGGCAATATTCAGAAAGTATGCTTGCTCATTTTCTGAGAACAGTTCTGTGTTTGTTAAAAGGCTTAGGATGAAATGACACTGTTGAGATCTCCACCCCAGAAAGAAATTAACACATTCCAAAGTAGGCAGGATGCAATTGTTTTACTTTGCAAAGCCCAGCATTTGTTCTCATCATTTTTATCCCAATGTCTCAGGGAAGTTAACAATGATACTGAGGGGTGGCTACTTTGAATGCAGATTTATGTGCAACTCTATCTCATGGCCTTGGTGCACCGAAAGAATGGTGTTCTCATTAGATTAGAAACTGCAGCTCAAGACAACCTTGCATAAGTAGGGTTAAAGCACTTTTAAGTATTTGTTGGCCCAAATCAATGTGTCCAACTGTGTTTGTAAGGATATCTGGATCCAGGCTAGAACATGGAATTTAAAGCTACACATTATGCAGGAGACTCACAGCTGGGTGCCTTAATATATTTATTTTCATTTAACAGCAGTCACTGAGGGGAGAGAGGGTTTGGACTGGAGCAGCAGTGCTGGAGTGCTTATCCTGTACTCTCTCTCTCTCTCTCTCTCTCTCTCACACACACACACACACACACACACTTGTTCTGGCCTCATTAGTATCATTTCATCGTAAGCCTTGCGATGATACATCTGGGTATTGGGAAAAATGAAACAGCTTTCCCTCTGGTCCGCTCCTAAGCCACGCCCCCCAGCTCACCTGTTATTGGTCAGATCCGCAGGCAAGCCCCAGTCTTGCAGTCTGTGCAGTCTTTAGAGGAGGAAATGGCATCCTCTCCCGGTCATGCAGGAGCTGGCAGACTGCCCCCGGAACCGCCACGGTCCACAACCACTGCTTCCCGCTCAGAAGGTAAGCGGTCCTTATTCCTCCCCTTCCCCTTATTTATAGGGTTGCCAGACTCAATAGAGGACAGGACTTCTGTGCCTTTAATTGCCCTGCTCTCTTTTGAGTCTGGAAACCTTAAAGAGAGACCAGCAGACCCTTTTTTAAATTTCCAAGCAAGGGATCTGCTGGTTTCTCTTTAAGGTTTCCAGACTCAAAAGAGAGCAGGGCAATTAAAGGCACAGAAGTCCTGTCCTCTATTGAGTCTGGCACCCCTACTTATTTACCCAGATGAATGGCTTTTTCTTTCATGCTGCCACCAATATTTCTGGTGCTTCTCATTATGGTGCAGTACAGTGTCAGTTTTCATCTATCAATAAATCATGGTTAATGTCTTATTAAGGTGAAGGTGCATATTA
The DNA here is from genome assembly GCF_963506605.1 of Zootoca vivipara. NCBI lineage: Eukaryota > Metazoa > Chordata > Lepidosauria > Squamata > Lacertidae > Zootoca > Zootoca vivipara. The sequence continues at coordinate 35,901,237 of NC_083278.1, read as the reverse complement.
GTACAAACTGACTGGCCATTCCCCCTGATCTTTTCTCCCTTGGTGTGAGCAGGAGCATCGAGCCATGAAGGCTAAACTGAGCCTGTGGTTTGTTTCTCACTAAGAAAAACCCAACTATGATGAACAAGCCAACAGCAAATCATGGTTTCACAATGGCTAGCAATGGTGGTCTGTTAGAGAGAGGAAAATCCACAGTCCTGGTTTGGACATAACAAGTCAAGGCTTCATGGCTTGTGCCAAAGAAGGCCTAAAGTAGGAGTTAGTATGCTGTTCAATCCTGATTAGCCATAAGGCATGGCTTGATTGAAACTTAAAACATACAGGGTACTTTTCCTTATTTTCTGAGCGTGTGTGAAAGCACCGGGAAACTGTAAGTGGTTAGTAATAACAAAGTTTCATCAAACAGATATTTCACCTGGCATCCAATATTAAAGAAGGGGCAAATAGTAAGCTACCTATCTAGGCTAAGATAAGCATATGCAGGCTAGTTATAGGGTAGCAGGCTAGTTATAGGGTATCATTCCAAATATAGTTCTAATTAACATTTATAGCCTGCAGTACTATACATAATGAAGTTGCACTTGAAGACTTGTCTTTGAATACAGTTTCTCCCGCCACTCAAATTCCATTAATAGATGCAATTAAAGCCAGCAATGCATGTCTCTAAAAAGCACCTGTGAGCAGGTGTTCATGTGAAGCAATTACTACGTGAAATGTTTTAGTTGCCTGGAACATGCAAGTTGTTAAATTCTGTTGGGTTCTTGTTTCTCATGTATACATGAGGGCATCAAGGAGTTCCTATTGTTCTAAGAACACAGAACGATAGGAACTCCTTTCTCAAAAGTCTGCACTGTGAGACTCCCAGGACTTTAGAAGTACCAGTGTAACTGTTATTTCACCGGCACAGATTAGGCATTAAGATAACAAAGAGTCCTCTCACACCTTAAAGACTAACAGATTTATTATGCCATTAAATGCCAGTAGATTTCATCTGCTATATTACACACAATTAAAGACATATTATAGGTGCATTAGTCACACATATGCTAAGTGTCAAAATGTTGAATGAGCATGCTTCTCTTATGAACTTACATAAACATGCATTATATATATGTTAAGGGATTACTACCCAATACTAAGCAAATCTCAAATCCTGCAAGATACACCTTTGGGTCTCTTCTCACAATGTCTTTGTGTGCACAAAGGCCAAATGGGAAGCTCTGGCCAGTGCTGCCATACCAGTATCAGGCTTAAGTGGGACCATAGAGGCCTGGGTAGGAGCTGTCACATAGTTTCCTCTTGTGTCTCTTGGGAATTCTGATAATACCTTTGTGTGCATGGCAGTGGTACACATGTTATAAAGACAGTGTGTGAAGGAGCCCTCTCAAAGTATCACCTTAATATAGTAGATAACCACAACATCCCATTATTTAGAAAATTAGGTTCTCTACCACACCTACACTCTAATAGCACAGGTACTGCAATGATAATACTATATATGATGGGGCTCTGACGGATAATGGGTATCTAAGGCATCAGTAGTGTTAAGAGATTCAAATCTTCAGCACCCCCTTATCTCCATCAAGGTCTTTTCAAAAATATTTTTCAAAGGATCTTTAAAAAACACATTTGCGGTCCTTTTAAAAAAATGTGGGGACTGAGCATTGTCATGAGATACGACTAAAGAGTTGTACTATGATCGTCCTTCTTTTTTGAAGTGGAAATATCAGCAATATTACTCACTTTTCCAGCTTCTATGCTCTGCCATTGTGCGAATATTTCATTTATGTGACACACACACACACACACACACCCCCCAGGTAGGAGGGAGAAATCCAGTTCAGTTTTCATATAAAGACAAACTTACTGAATTTGCACATTCTGAAACAATACGTCAACAAAACACAGTCATCCTTCAAAACTCTCACTTCTCTGAATTTCTCCAGCCAAGAAATGTGTACAAAAAGGCATATGCTAGGGTAAAGTGCAATATAGATGCATATATATGTGAAAATAACATATAAGAATGCATCATATTAGGGGGAATTGATATGCAAAAATGCACGTATATGGGGGGGGGAATTTGCAAGAATGCTGATTAATTTTCACGAATGCTTTAAAAAAATCACACATAAACATAGTTCTTTGAAAGTTGTGGCTTCTCTTTCAACAGTGCTAGAGCAAAAAAATAAAAAAAATAAAAATGCTCTACTGCTTTTTGAAGCAGCCAAAAAGAATATGGCTATCCTCTTCAGCAATATTAATCTCCATCCATTAGGTTGTGGTAGGATGTCTTGCAAATTGTGTTAGATTACAGTTAATGCAGCACCCAGCCACAACAAGGGGAAAAGGAATCAGTTTTTGTAATCTTCTGGAAACGTCACTGTCCTGTTTAATTTAGAATCATGGGTGGCAACACCCAGCTTTTACTCACTGTTCTTCCCTGAAGGTATTAAAATAAAGTGTGGTTATTTCCTCCCTTAGGTTTCTTGTTACTGTTCAGATCCAAAGGGGGGGGGGGAGAGATTATAGTGTCTCAATCATAAATGCCTAATGGGTTCCATTTAATTAGGTTGGGCCATAACAATTATTTCTCACTGGTTATTATTAACTTGTCCCACAAGTTAAGATTTTGGACACACACACTCTCTCTCTCTCTCTCTCTCTCTCTCTCTATATATATATATATATATTATAAAGTGAGTTAATGGAAGTATAGTACCAATAACAATGGCCTGCAATCCCATTTCCCTGGGATTAAGTCCCTTTGAACAATGTTTGGCTTACTTCTGAGTAGAGAGACACAGGCTTGCACTGAAACCACGCCACCCAAAAGCTTCCTACCTATTATGTGACTTACAGTGCAATTTGATACATATATTTAAGGCCCACATAATTCAATGGGGATTACTTCCAGGGAATTGTATATAGATCACAGCCTGAAGCTGCATCCCTTATTGAACAAGTAAACATGTACAGGATTCCTCTGTTAGTATAACTATGCCATACAGCTGAGATAAGCAAAAAGCTTCCTGCTTAATAATAATTAAAATGGCTATAGGATCACTGTGTCTCCTCTAGGAAATTGAATCACCAGTTACTTCTATCAGCAGCAAAAGTGACAAGAGCATTAATCAGACCATTTTATGGAAAAACCTCAGCTCTAAAAAACCAGCATTTTTCTTTTTATTACTGGGGCAGGCAGACAACGATTTCCTCCAGCTGGGGAATCAAAGTAGTGCACTCAGACAACTGGAGTTCCTAAGGAAAGCATGTTCATTCATCATTAGTCTGACCTTAGGGCACTAAGCATATGCATGACTAATGACTAACTTGTAATTACTGTAGTAGACGGCCCCAAATGATCAGAAGGCTGCAGCTAAAAAGGGAGGGTTTTTTTGGGGGGGGTTGAACTTAGATGTTTATATGATTTGCTGCTGCCTTGTTTGAGTTCTCTTGCACAGGTTTTAGTTAAGAAAAAAAGAATTCGTTAAGTAGTTGTTGTTTATGAGAGCAAGTATTTTAGAATACTTGTGATACAACCCTGGAGATACAAACTCCATAGAATCCTGCTATTTTTAATGGACCGTACTTCCCAGTAAGCATGTATAGGATTGCACAGCAAGTAACCCAGTAACCACATGAGGCTTGGTTGGTTGGTTAATTTGATAAAGCACATCTACATAAGCTCCTAGCTGTGTTAGCATATAAACCTATTGCTTCAGGCAGGCGATCCCAAACCAAGCACCATTTCCCTGCAAACAACCTCCATCTCTGTGTACCATTTTTTTTAAAGCGCTTGGAGGTGTCATTTGACATGCTTCTAGGGCAAATATGTCTGAGACATTATGAGTCAATAAATCAATGCAAGCGAGAACTATGTTATTTAGTATTAACCAGGGAATGACAATGATAATATTCTGGTGAAAAAGATACTGATAAATCCTTCCCAAAACCACGCAAGCTGTGATTAATTTTTCTATGAGAATATTGTTTTAACAATGTGTGTCATCTTGTGATAGATGTAAGACCAGGTGAGGTGAAGCTGAAAAAAGAGTAGCTTAACACTGTCCAATGAAATAAAAGGCTGAGATTGAATGGGATTTTTCAATTGCCCAGCTCATGTTCTTAATCACTAGTTCTGCACTAGGGATGAAACATCTCTGCCCCCCCCAATGTTGCTCGATTGCATAAGCCCCAACCAATTGCCATGCTGACTAGGACTAATGGGAATTGTTGGGCCACGGGTGCCCCATTCCTATATTACACCTTATAAATTCCTTATACCTTGTTAATTCTGTTCTTGCCCTGCTTTTTCGTTGGGCTCTTATCTTCATAAGTTGTATCAATCTATGTATATATAAGAAGATTTGGGGACAAATATATTCCCCATGAAAGGTCTGGGTATAGAAGCTTAATTGTATACCCATTGTCATGCCCTGGTTGAACAAAAAGGTCTTCGCCTGATGCTGTAAATACCACAGTGGAGGCCCAGATAATAATAACTGACTTGGCTTGTGGTTCAAGAAGAATGCTCTCACATATATTTCTAGAGCAACCTCCATCTTCAGGTTAAAGCTGTTCCAAGTCCCACTGATTTCAGTATATATATTTTTATTTGAAATCAATGGGAGTCTAACATGCTCAAGTTTGGTTAGATGCATTTTTATAGTTTATTCATTTATTATGTTTCCTTCAAGGAACTCAGGTGGCATATATGGGTTTCTCTTCTCTGCGCTGTATCCCCACAACAACCCTACAAGTGGGTTAGACTGGGACTTTTTAAGGTTTAATGTTTTATCATGTTTTTATATGTGTTGGAAAGCTACCCAGAGTGGCTGCGGCAACCCAGTCAGATGGGTGGGCTACAAATAATGTATTATTATTATTATTACTGGTATAAGTGGACTTGATGACTGAATGGGGATTTGAACTTGTCTCTCGCCAGTCCTAATCCCACACTTTAACACTGGCTCTCCAACAATCCAATCTGAAGATCATTAAGCAGCAATAAGAACTGTATTTTAAGAATTTTTCATTATTATACGATATGTTGGTGTGACCATTTTTCTTCTTCTGATAGAAAGGAAATGCAGGTTTCAAACAAAATTGTGTTGAATGTCTCCAATCTCTGGTGTGGTGTTCAAAACAATTGTCTGACCCATTCTCATTTTCTCATTACAGATTTCCTATTCAGAGCATCATTTCTCCTATTCCCTTGTGTTATCTAGGTTTTCTGTAATGTCACCATCTAGGTGTAAGGAGGAGTTCAACAGGTGAGATAACTCAGATACTTCAGATTTGGATTTCTTTCAACTACTTAGTGCTGGATGACATGTTCACTAAATAACGCTGTAGAATCCTTCTGGCATTGTTTTACCACCTCAAATTGCAGGCAAAGCATCTCTTCCTTTCTTCATGCTGCTCCGTGCAAAGTACTAATTAACAAAAATACCCCTGGCACTAGGGAAATTAACATATTTGAGAGAGAGCTAAGCAAGAGCCATTCTTCTCTCTGATGGGTTTTTACATAAGGAAGCATGAAAAATATGATTCCTCATTTGCAATCTGAAGTGGTAAAATAGCGCAAGGGTTATACCATGATGAATGAGCAGGCTAACACTGAGATCAGACTGTTGAGGGACGTAGCCTGGGGACTAGGGGGCATGGCCTGGGAAAGGATGGAGTCAGAAGAATCCAAGGCCAAATAGGGAAACCTGTTTTCCCCATCCCTGCCTTAGATGAATGGGATACAAAGACACTTGTACATTAATGGAACCTGGTCAACTGTTTTCAGCATCCAGCCTCATAAACCAAGAGTGAGCAAACATTGAAGAGTGCATACATCAAAAAGCTCCAGCTGAATCTCAAATCTTACTGAAATGCTGATTTGTCATTCTCTGTCATACTTCTGTTCCCTCTTGGGTGGTTTCTACACGTAATATGTGGTTGCTTCTTTAAGAACAGTGTAATATATTCCTATCACATGGAGACTACATACTATTGGAAGATTTATTTTTTCAGAAAATATTTTGAATACTTTCCAGTAAAGAGAAAAACAATTTCAAATAAGCCAGGAAATATGCTGGCCTGGCAATTAAAAAAGAGACAGAAGGAAAAATTAATTGATAAAATAGTGGAAGAAGGGAGAACTTTAGACAACCCGGAAGAAGTTAAAAATTGCTTTATAAAATATTGTAAGAAGTTATATAAGAACTGAGACAGATGAAGAAATAACAGAGTATCTATGTGGAAAGGATATTCCTAAAATTAAGAAAGATAAGATTCAAGATCTAAATTACCCAATAACCTTGATGGAGATACACCAAGCGATAGTTAAGATGAAACTGGGAAAATCCCCAGGACCAGACGGCCTTACCACAATACATTACAAAAAATTAGAAGAATCATTATTGTCACCCATGAAAATGCTCATAAATAGAATATTAGAGGATGGGAAGATCCCCAATTCCTGGAAGCAGGCTCATATAGTATTAATTCTGAAACAAGGATGGAATAAAGAGTTTATAAACAACTACAGACCAATATCATTACTTAGTAATGATTACAAAATCTATGCACAAATATTGGCAACAAGATTAAAGATGATACTGCAGGATTGTATAAACAAAGAGGAGGCAAGGTTCTTGCCAGGCAGGAAAATAAGTGATAATGTAAGAATACTGATTGACATGATTGACTACTTAGACATGAAACTGAACAAGAAAGTAGATTTTATGTTTGTAGACGTGGAAAAGGCGTTCGATAAGGTTTCATGGAAATTCTTAAAACAATATTAGACCAGATGGAAATGGGAGATCAGATTGCAAGAGGTCTAAAGGCAATATATGAACAACACAAAGCAAATATAATAATAAATAATGATTTGACTGATCTTTTTGAAATACAGAAGGGCACCAGACAAGGATGCCCGCTTTCACCAATATTATTCATTCTAGTCTTGGAAATAATAAATCAAGAAATTAGGCTACACCAAGAAATAAAAGGAATATCCCTAGGGGAGAAATCATATAAAATAAGGACATTTGCAGATGACTTGGTGTTAATGGTTGAAAATCCAAAAGAAAGCAATGCAAAGGCTCTGGAAAAAATGGAACTAGCAAAAGAATGGGATTGTGTTAAAGAATATATGAAAAAGCATTGTTCTGGAGTAACCATATCAGTATGTCACGAATGAAGCTTTGCAAGGTTCAAGAAATTGAAAAGTGGTCCGAAAGATGTAAAAATTCACAGTAGACACAACAACTCAGAATGATTAGAAATTTCGAGGTCTCAAAATAGAGGAAGTCAATATGTGTATATGTGTATAAGTATGTAAAGATTAGAGACGCAGGTGGCGGTGTGGGTTAAACCAGAGAGCCTAGGGCTTGCTGATCAGAAGGTCAGCGGTTTAAATCCCTGCAATGGGGTGAGCTCCCGTTGCTCGGTCCCAGTTCCTGCCAACCTAGCAGTTTGAAAGTGTGTCAAAGTACAAGTAGATAAATAGGTACCACTCCAAGCAGGAAGGTAAACGGTGTTTCCGTGCGCTGCGCTGGTTCACCAGAAGTGGTTTTGTCATGCTGGCCACATGACTGGCTCCCTCGGCCAATAACGTGAGATAAGTGCCGCAACCCCAGAGTCGGTCACGACTGGACCAAATGGTATGGGGTCCCTTTACCTTTACCTTTATGTAAAGATTATAATCAAGGTATGGTTTTCTTTGTAGGTTTTCTTTCCCTTTTCTTCTTTTGGTTTTTGTCTGTTCTGCTTGGTTTTTAGTTTGTATGTTTATTTTATTTTTGGATTTTATGTTTGTAATTTTGCATTGAAAAGAAAAGAAAATATTTAAAAAGGGGGGAAAGGGGAAAAAAGAAAGTAGGAGAGCAAAGGGCTCGGAGACAGATGCCCTAAGTGGCAATGGTAAGGTGGGTGGTGCTGTTGACGAAGGAGGAAGGAGGAAGGAGGAGAGAACGGTGGTGGAGATTTACTTGGAGCAACACCATTACTCCAAAAGGTTGCATTTTTAAATATATAATAATTTTTATTACAAGAAGCTGCATTTTTAAGCCACTCTCTGTGAATATTGAATAAACAATATTGGTAAGAAAACAACAACAACAAAAACAAAAACAAAAACAACAACAACAACTTGTGACTGGTCCCCATATTGCTGAAGTGAAACATATTTTCATTTTAAAAACACAGGAATCTACGATTGCCAGGAACATGCAGCTATTCTGAATATTAAAAATACAGGACTTGTGAGCTAACAAGCTCGGACTTAGGAATTTGTCTTGAACAGAGCAGAGTCAGTAGAAATGTTAGAATTTTTTCCCAGGAAAAGAATGTTTGACCTATGAGATCCAGCTAAAACAAGTACCATACTGTCATTTCAGTAACCTTTAGCTTACTCAGGCACATATCAATGATCTCTTTATGCCAGACTTTCTCAGACAGCATTCATCTGAAGAGATTTCTATACTGGGCACAATCATGGCATGCTCCTCTCTTTTTCCTCTCTCTTTTTATTTATTTTTTTAAAAAACCACACCTCAGATTACCAATAATCACAACATAGGATGGCACCGGAGAAGCTGCATCTAGACATGTTTGATCACAACCTAGTTGAATTGAGCAAAATTTAATTTCTAGATCCAGGCTGCTGCTCAAGAATAACTAAGTACTTGTATAATACATTTTTTTTAATAGCTCACTCTTATATATGGTCTAGAAATGCCTCTGGTTGGATGGCTTTATAGTTATTGTGTGATGCTCGATACATGGTTTGATTTACACAAATAAGATAATCTGCAAAGAATTGGAAAGATTACATACCCACAAAAGAGGATTGGCTACACAAATTATCTGAATTTATAGATTTCGTGAAATTAATGGCAGCAATAGGAAATCAAACAAACCAGAAATTAAGGGCACAATGGAAACGGTTTGAAGATTACATGAGTAAACCCTGTTCTAAAGATAACATGCTGAAATGTTTGGATTAAGTTTGTAAAGTTGATTCATAATATAAAGTTCTGGTAAAATAACAATAAGATATAAGCTGCAATGTAAACAAGAATACAGTATTAAGGAATCAAGAAATGACGTACACTGGCGGACAGAAGTCACATAGGTATAGTAATTATTATTGTTAATGTCTATATCTCTGGGTTTTCTTTTTTCTAATGTGGGTGAGAATATGTCTGTTTGAATGCGAAAACTAAATAAAAACATTAAAAAACAACAACAAATAAGAGAATCTGTTTATATACCATTATTCCCCTTATTAATGTCTTTATGAATAAATTAATCTTGGGTAACACAGGGATCATTAGACAGTGATGCCGATACTGTTTACATGAAAATGAAATGTAATATAGAGATGCTTGCAGAATACATTATCTACAAAACCTGATGCAAACAGACCTGAGCTGCATCTCCTGACAAATGTTGGTATTGAAACACATTCGTTTCAGAATGTGTCTTTTGCGAGAAAATACATTCAAAATACATATTTAGGTGTGTATTTTAATATGGCTTCTCATACATTCTTAATTTTTTTAAAATGAAATTTAATGTGGAACAGGTTTATGAATGAATGCATGTGAAGCTCACACAGGCTATAGATAGCCATCTCTGATGTGGAGTGAAAGAGGCATAAGTTATCATCCCCTGCTGACTCATTGCTCACTTCAACCTCAAAATTACCCCTTGAAAGCCTTTTTATAAAATAATAATAATAATAATAATAATAATAATAATACTTCTCTTTCTCTATTTTGATGTCAATTCAGGGGCTGTTATTCTGGATGACAAATAGCTTTAAAAAACCTTTTAAAGAACTATGATTTTCTCCATTTATAAAGTTATGTTTTAATAAAGCTATTTTAATCAAACTGATGAAGTCTTCTACAAGTGTTCAACATTCCATACACTAATATGAACTAGTAATGTTTAGAAACTCTTTTGTCATACATACTGTGAGGGACAGGGGATATCGCGAAGTCCCTCCCCTCCTGAGTTCAAGCCCGTCCCCGAGCAAAGGGGAAAGCAGGGAGAGTTCCGATTCCAGTGGGGAAGCAGGAAGTCGTGTCCGAGGCTCAGGCAAGGTAGAGGAGCCAGGGTCCCAGGTGGGACAGGAAGGGGCAAGCAAGGGGGGAAGACCCATCCCTCCAACTCCAGAATTACGCAGGAAGAGGAGGGGCAAGAGGATGGGTCTGCCAAAGCTTTTGTGTTGGAGAAAGACGCGCCAAAAGCCATTAGGAGGTTCTGAAACCGACTGACAACATCGCTCCGTGTAAATAGCAATGACTTGAGCACTGTAAATACGCAGCACCAATAAAAGAATAAAATGCAGAGCTGCGTAGCGTCGTTACTCTGAAGTAGTCCACTCCGGCCACTGTGACAGCAACCTCCTAATCATTTTTGGGCTACTTCGGAGTTGCCGGGATGAGCGTGTCCGAGGCGGAGAAGTGGCGGCAGATCGCTGAGCAAGCCCAGCTAGAACTGCAACAGCTGTCGCTGCAGGCGCAGGGAGAATTGAAGGCAGCTAAAGAGGAGACGAAGAAGGTCCAGGACGACCGGCTACAACTTGCGGAACAGGTGAGAGAGCTCCAGGAAAAAGAGCAGCATTTAAGGGCGGTGGCGGTAGACCTCCAAAACAAGCTGGATGCAGAGAAAAACAAGGCGGGAGGGGCTCCCCAAGTCCAAGTGCTGCCAGGAAGGAGAGCAGGGACCCTTGTAAGCAAGTTCAATGGAGACCCGAAGGAGTTTCAGGGCTTTGAGACTGAGATCGTGTATGCTCTTGAGCTGCACCAGAATGAGTTCCCCGATGATGAGCACAGAGTAGCGTTTATTGTGGAACATCTCACCGGAGCAGCCAGGGAGTGGCTAAGACCATTAATCGCAACCAAGAATCCTTGCATGAAAAATGTCCAACAATTTCTAGAAGGTTTGAGGACGATGTACTCGTCCGATAGTCATTTGGACCAGACTAAGGAGGAACTGCATAATTTACGCCAAGGAAATATGACAGTTCGCGCATATTGGGCGAAATTCACCATGCTGGTGCACAGACTGGGGTGGGTTTTGGATTCGCCTCCCATGCAAGCTGCGTTTTACTTGGGTTTGAGCGAGGAGGTGAAGGATGAACTCTCGAGAGGTCCAAAGCCCAGTACTATGGATCAGCTGAGCAAAGCAGCTCTGGCGGTGGGGGTGAGGCAGGAATCCCGGTGGAACGACAAGCAAGCGACGCGCGCAAAGCGGGCTTGGTTCCCACGGTCGCAGGAGAAGCCACTCCCTCAACAACCCTTTCAGGCCACGCCTGGAGCCAGCCAGGACCAGGAGCCCATGCAGATTGATAGCGCGCGCGCGCGGGCTTTTCAAACCCCAGCGGCGCCAAGACGCAAGGAGGGAAGGGGCGGGAATTGCTTTCTCTGCAACTCACCCCAGCATCTCGTCAGAGACTGCCCACATCGCAGGGAGTGGCAAGGAAAGGCGGGAACGGTGGTGCCCTCCCCCACTGACGCAGCACCACAGCAGGGAAACGGGAAAGCCTGGCTGCAGGAGACAAGGGGCAGCAGCCAGGCACAGTCAGCAGACAACAGCCCCAGCCCGCCCACCCGCACAGAGAGGTGCAGAGCCAGCCCACCCCTCCCAGAGCAGGAGTGGTTCTAGAAGTGACGCTAACGCTCCCAAATGGCTATCCCCTGACGGTCCTCGCCTTAATTGACAGTGGGGCGTCCGCCAACTTCTTCTCGAGAAGCTTTGCAGAAGAGCACCAAATCCAGCTTTTGCAGTTGGATTTTCCTCTGCACGTAGCAACCATTGACGGCAGGGAGCTGCTGGGAGGGGCCATCACACATCAAACCCCCCCCATGAGAATGACGGTGGGAAGGCACTCAGAGACACTGGCGTTCAACGTCACCACCATCTCAGACCCCCCCATCGTCTTGGGCATGAGCTGGCTGGCGCGCCACGACCCCTCCATCAGTTGGCACCAGAGGTGCATCACGTTTGGGTCAGACTTTTGTCTGGAACATTGCATGCAGCACCAACCAGGGGAGGGGCCTCCGATAGCCACGGTGGCCACCATGCATATCAAAGGGGGTGAGGCAATACCCAAGCAGTACTGGGACCTGCAGGAGGTCTTCAGCGAAGCGGAGTCCGACCACCTACCCCCGCACAGGCCTTTTGACTGCCAGATCAACCTGGTGCCAGGGGCGACGATACCCCCAGCCAAGCTGTACGCCATGTCAGACCAGGAGCTGGAGGATCTGCGCGCTTTCATCGACAAGAACCTCAAGCGGGGGTTCATAAGGGAAAGCAAGGCAGCAGGGGGCAGCCCGGTCTTCTGGGTGGACAAGAAAGACACGCAACAGCGCCGTCTTGTGGTGGACTTTAGACGGCTGAATTCGGTGACAGAGCCCGTGGCTTTCCCCATGCCCAGAGTGGATGATCTCCTGACAGCGGCACGCAGGGGCAAGATTTTCACCAAGCTGGACCTAAGGGGGGCGTACAACTTGATCAGGATCCGGGAAGGAGATGAATGGAAAACCACGATGTTCACGCCTCTGGGCTCTTTTGAATATCTGGTGATGCCCTTCGGTTTGCAAGGGGGCTCAGCATGCTTCCAGGCCTTCATGCACCACGTCCTGGGGTCCCTCCTCTTCAGGAAATGCTTGGTCTTCCTAGATGACATCCTTATCTACTCGAATGACCCAGTGCAGCATGTGAAAGATGTCAGAGAGGTGTTGCAACGCCTGAAGGAGAACCACCTGTATGTGAAGCTGGAGAAGTGCAAGTTTCACACCAAAGAGGTGGACTTCCTGGGCTACAAGCTGTCAGACAAGGGGCTGGCGATGGACAAGGACAAGGTGCAGGCCATCCTGGACTGGCACAGCCCCAGGACGCGCAAAGATGCCCAACGCCTACTAGGCTTCGCTAACTTCTACAGGAAGTTCATCAAGAACTTCTCTCGCGTTACGGCTCCCATCACGGACTGCCTGAGAGGCAAGCAGAAGTTCAAGTGGACACCAGAGGCGCAAGCAGCGTTCGAAAGCCTCAAGAGAGTGTTCGCCTCAGACCAAAACCTGTTCCATGTGGTGCAGGACGCGCCCCTACGCATTGAGACAGATGCTTCTGAAAAAGCTGTGGGCGCAATTTTGTTGCAACTGGACGCCAACAGGGAGTGGAGACCCTGTGCCTTCTTCTCCAGGAAGCTGACACAGCCTGAACGCAACTACACAGTGTTTGATAGGGAACTTCTTGCGATCTACGCTGCGTTCCAGCACTGGCGACACTTCCTGGTGGGCGCGAAGCACCCCATCCAGGTGTGCACAGACCACAAGAACCTGGAGTTCTGGAGAACTGCCAGGGTGCTCAACCAGCGGCAGATACGGTGGGCAGAGTTCTTCTCGAACTTCAACTTCTCCATCCACTACATCCCGGGGGAGCAGAATGTCAGGGCGGATGCCCTCTCCCGCAAGCCAGAGTACATGGAGGAGGAGGCGCCACCAGCCCCAAGGCACATTTTCCCCCCGTCGGCATGGTCCTGCGGAGCAGCTGTGGTGAGCGAGGCAGAACTCACAGCACTGACGGCAGCGGATGAATTTGCCAACCGCATCTTCAGAGAACTGAGAGGGGGGAGGGAGCAGGCAAAAGACTTTGCAGAACGCAGAGGGCTGCTTTTCTACAAGGGTGCGCTGTACCTACCCACCACCCAGCTTCGACGTACGGTCCTCAAGCAGATGCACGACAACCCTACAGCGGGGCATTTTGGAAGGGACAAAACCGCTCACCTAGTCGTGAGACACTTCTGGTGGCCAGGGGTGCGGGAAGATGTTCGAGACTATGTAAGGGGCTGTACCACCTGCCAGCGGGCGAAGGTGGTCAGAGCAGCGCCACCAGGGTTGCTGGAGCCCTTAGCCACACCACACAGGCCGTGGGAAGTGGTGTCCATGGACTTCATCACAGATCTGCCTTCGTCCAGGGGTAAGACTGCAGTGTTGGTGGTGGTGGACCTTATGTCCAAAATGTGTCACTTTATACCGTGTGCCAGGGCAGTCTCGGCAGAAGAGACAGCCAAACTGTTTGTTGATCACATTTTCAGACTGCATGGATTACCTTTAAGGGTTATTTCGGATCGTGGCCGCCAATTTGTTTCCAGGTTCTGGCGGCGGCTCATGAACCTCCTGCAGGTGGAGGTCAGCTTGTCGACGGCTAGACACCCGCAGACCAACGGACAAGCGGAGAGGGTCAACGCCATTCTGCAGCAGTACCTGAGATGCTACGTCAGCCAGCGGCAAACGGACTGGGTGGATCGCTTGCCACTAGCAGAATTTGCCTACAACAATGCAGTGCACGTCTCCACAGGGGTGTCGCCCTTTAAGGCCAATTACGGGCGCGACCTCAGATCTTTCCCAGAGAGGGAGAGGGAGGAGGAGGAGGAGGAGGGCCCACAGGCTGAGGATTGGGCAGAGGAACTGGAGACGGTGCACCAGCAGCTCAGAGAACACTTGGAGAGGGCCAAGGAAGCGTACAAAAAGGGGGCAGATCGCCACAGGCGACAAGGGGAGGTCATCAGGGTGGGGGACAAGGTGTGGTTGTCCTCGGAGGGCCTTCCCACCAGAGGGAGGTGCAAAAAGCTGGCACCCAAAAGGCTGGGCCCCTTCACGGTCACGCAACAGGTAAACCCGGTGGCATACAGGCTGGCACTGCCAGAGGACATGAGGGTGCATCCAGTGTTTCATAGATCGCTGCTGTCGCCGTACAGGGAAAGCAGCAGGCTCCGAGACAGCGAACAAACCCCCGAGGGAGGGGGGGAGAGGGAAGGCAGGGAGCAACTCAATGAGGCCACGGCCATCCTGGATTCAAGGTGGGGGGTGGGGGGACTGGAGTACCTCATGGCATGGGAGGATGCTCCACCGTCCCAGAATGAATGGGTCCCAGCCACTCAGATACAGGAGGAATTCTTGGTGGAAGAATTTCACGCCCTCTTTCCCCACAGACCCAAGCCCTGGCACATGGAAAGGGAGGGGGAGGAGGAGGAGGCACGGGAGAGCAGCTCACCATGGCGCTGGGAAGCGGAGTTTGAGGAACCAGAGGATGAGGTATGGGTGTCACCGAGATCCACCCAGTCAGAGGAAGGAGCAGATTGGCAGAACGTTTTTACCCCCACCAGCTCTGACGCCACGGACTTTTTGGGATTCCCGTCCGCCCAGGCGGAAGGGGGGGGCTCGCAGGACTGGGGGGAGGTATTCACACCAACGGGCTCGGAGAGCACTGAGTTCTTAGGCTTCCAGTCGTCACCGACACATGGGGGGGGCCTGGGGAGGGGTGAAGGAGAGCTTGGGAGGGGGGTGGATGTGAGGGACAGGGGATATCGCGAAGTCCCTCCCCTCCTGAGTTCAAGCCCGTCCCCGAGCAAAGGGGAAAGCAGGGAGAGTTCCGATTCCAGTGGGGAAGCAGGAAGTCGTGTCCGAGGCTCAGGCAAGGTAGAGGAGCCAGGGTCCCAGGTGGGACAGGAAGGGGCAAGCAAGGGGGGAAGACCCATCCCTCCAACTCCAGAATTACGCAGGAAGAGGAGGGGCAAGAGGATGGGTCTGCCAAAGCTTTTGTGTTGGAGAAAGACGCGCCAAAAGCCATTAGGAGGTTCTGAAACCGACTGACAACATCGCTCCGTGTAAATAGCAATGACTTGAGCACTGTAAATACGCAGCACCAATAAAAGAATAAAATGCAGAGCTGCGTAGCGTCGTTACTCTGAAGTAGTCCACTCCGGCCACTGTGACAGCAACCTCCTAATCATTTTTGGGCTACTTCGGAGTTGCCGGGATGAGCGTGTCCGAGGCGGAGAAGTGGCGGCAGATCGCTGAGCAAGCCCAGCTAGAACTGCAACAGGTTTCAAACAAAATTGTGTTGAATGTCTCCAATCTCTGGTGTGGTGTTCAAAACAATTGTCTGACCCATTCTCATTTTCTCATTACAGATTTCCTATTCAGAGCATCATTTCTCCTATTCCCTTGTGTTATCTAGGTTTTCTGTAATGTCACCATCTAGGTGTAAGGAGGAGTTCAACAGGTGAGATAACTCAGATACTTCAGATTTGGATTTCTTTCAACTACTTAGTGCTGGATGACATGTTCACTAAATAACGCTGTAGAATCCTTCTGGCATTGTTTTACCACCTCAAATTGCAGGCAAAGCATCTCTTCCTTTCTTCATGCTGCTCCGTGCAAAGTACTAATTAACAAAAATACCCCTGGCACTAGGGAAATTAACATATTTGAGAGAGAGCTAAGCAAGAGCCATTCTTCTCTCTGATGGGTTTTTACATAAGGAAGCATGAAAAATATGATTCCTCATTTGCAATCTGAAGTGGTAAAATAGCGCAAGGGTTATACCATGATGAATGAGCAGGCTAACACTGAGATCAGACTGTTGAGGGACGTAGCCTGGGGACTAGGGGGCATGGCCTGGGAAAGGATGGAGTCAGAAGAATCCAAGGCCAAATAGGGAAACCTGTTTTCCCCATCCCTGCCTTAGATGAATGGGATACAAAGACACTTGTACATTAATGGAACCTGGTCAACTGTTTTCAGCATCCAGCCTCATAAACCAAGAGTGAGCAAACATTGAAGAGTGCATACATCAAAAAGCTCCAGCTGAATCTCAAATCTTACTGAAATGCTGATTTGTCATTCTCTGTCATACTTCTGTTCCCTCTTGGGTGGTTTCTACACGTAATATGTGGTTGCTTCTTTAAGAACAGTGTAATATATTCCTATCACATGGAGACTACATACTATTGGAAGATTTATTTTTTCAGAAAATATTTTGAATACTTTCCAGTAAAGAGAAAAACAATTTCAAATAAGCCAGGAAATATGCTGGCCTGGCAATTAAAAAAGAGACAGAAGGAAAAATTAATTGATAAAATAGTGGAAGAAGGGAGAACTTTAGACAACCCGGAAGAAGTTAAAAATTGCTTTATAAAATATTGTAAGAAGTTATATAAGAACTGAGACAGATGAAGAAATAACAGAGTATCTATGTGGAAAGGATATTCCTAAAATTAAGAAAGATAAGATTCAAGATCTAAATTACCCAATAACCTTGATGGAGATACACCAAGCGATAGTTAAGATGAAACTGGGAAAATCCCCAGGACCAGACGGCCTTACCACAATACATTACAAAAAATTAGAAGAATCATTATTGTCACCCATGAAAATGCTCATAAATAGAATATTAGAGGATGGGAAGATCCCCAATTCCTGGAAGCAGGCTCATATAGTATTAATTCTGAAACAAGGATGGAATAAAGAGTTTATAAACAACTACAGACCAATATCATTACTTAGTAATGATTACAAAATCTATGCACAAATATTGGCAACAAGATTAAAGATGATACTGCAGGATTGTATAAACAAAGAGGAGGCAAGGTTCTTGCCAGGCAGGAAAATAAGTGATAATGTAAGAATACTGATTGACATGATTGACTACTTAGACATGAAACTGAACAAGAAAGTAGATTTTATGTTTGTAGACGTGGAAAAGGCGTTCGATAAGGTTTCATGGAAATTCTTAAAACAATATTAGACCAGATGGAAATGGGAGATCAGATTGCAAGAGGTCTAAAGGCAATATATGAACAACACAAAGCAAATATAATAATAAATAATGATTTGACTGATCTTTTTGAAATACAGAAGGGCACCAGACAAGGATGCCCGCTTTCACCAATATTATTCATTCTAGTCTTGGAAATAATAAATCAAGAAATTAGGCTACACCAAGAAATAAAAGGAATATCCCTAGGGGAGAAATCATATAAAATAAGGACATTTGCAGATGACTTGGTGTTAATGGTTGAAAATCCAAAAGAAAGCAATGCAAAGGCTCTGGAAAAAATGGAACTAGCAAAAGAATGGGATTGTGTTAAAGAATATATGAAAAAGCATTGTTCTGGAGTAACCATATCAGTATGTCACGAATGAAGCTTTGCAAGGTTCAAGAAATTGAAAAGTGGTCCGAAAGATGTAAAAATTCACAGTAGACACAACAACTCAGAATGATTAGAAATTTCGAGGTCTCAAAATAGAGGAAGTCAATATGTGTATATGTGTATAAGTATGTAAAGATTAGAGACGCAGGTGGCGGTGTGGGTTAAACCAGAGAGCCTAGGGCTTGCTGATCAGAAGGTCAGCGGTTTAAATCCCTGCAATGGGGTGAGCTCCCGTTGCTCGGTCCCAGTTCCTGCCAACCTAGCAGTTTGAAAGTGTGTCAAAGTACAAGTAGATAAATAGGTACCACTCCAAGCAGGAAGGTAAACGGTGTTTCCGTGCGCTGCGCTGGTTCACCAGAAGTGGTTTTGTCATGCTGGCCACATGACTGGCTCCCTCGGCCAATAACGTGAGATAAGTGCCGCAACCCCAGAGTCGGTCACGACTGGACCAAATGGTATGGGGTCCCTTTACCTTTACCTTTATGTAAAGATTATAATCAAGGTATGGTTTTCTTTGTAGGTTTTCTTTCCCTTTTCTTCTTTTGGTTTTTGTCTGTTCTGCTTGGTTTTTAGTTTGTATGTTTATTTTATTTTTGGATTTTATGTTTGTAATTTTGCATTGAAAAGAAAAGAAAATATTTAAAAAGGGGGGAAAGGGGAAAAAAGAAAGTAGGAGAGCAAAGGGCTCGGAGACAGATGCCCTAAGTGGCAATGGTAAGGTGGGTGGTGCTGTTGACGAAGGAGGAAGGAGGAAGGAGGAGAGAACGGTGGTGGAGATTTACTTGGAGCAACACCATTACTCCAAAAGGTTGCATTTTTAAATATATAATAATTTTTATTACAAGAAGCTGCATTTTTAAGCCACTCTCTGTGAATATTGAATAAACAATATTGGTAAGAAAACAACAACAACAAAAACAAAAACAAAAACAACAACAACAACTTGTGACTGGTCCCCATATTGCTGAAGTGAAACATATTTTCATTTTAAAAACACAGGAATCTACGATTGCCAGGAACATGCAGCTATTCTGAATATTAAAAATACAGGACTTGTGAGCTAACAAGCTCGGACTTAGGAATTTGTCTTGAACAGAGCAGAGTCAGTAGAAATGTTAGAATTTTTTCCCAGGAAAAGAATGTTTGACCTATGAGATCCAGCTAAAACAAGTACCATACTGTCATTTCAGTAACCTTTAGCTTACTCAGGCACATATCAATGATCTCTTTATGCCAGACTTTCTCAGACAGCATTCATCTGAAGAGATTTCTATACTGGGCACAATCATGGCATGCTCCTCTCTTTTTCCTCTCTCTTTTTATTTATTTTTTTAAAAAACCACACCTCAGATTACCAATAATCACAACATAGGATGGCACCGGAGAAGCTGCATCTAGACATGTTTGATCACAACCTAGTTGAATTGAGCAAAATTTAATTTCTAGATCCAGGCTGCTGCTCAAGAATAACTAAGTACTTGTATAATACATTTTTTTTAATAGCTCACTCTTATATATGGTCTAGAAATGCCTCTGGTTGGATGGCTTTATAGTTATTGTGTGATGCTCGATACATGGTTTGATTTACACAAATAAGATAATCTGCAAAGAATTGGAAAGATTACATACCCACAAAAGAGGATTGGCTACACAAATTATCTGAATTTATAGATTTCGTGAAATTAATGGCAGCAATAGGAAATCAAACAAACCAGAAATTAAGGGCACAATGGAAACGGTTTGAAGATTACATGAGTAAACCCTGTTCTAAAGATAACATGCTGAAATGTTTGGATTAAGTTTGTAAAGTTGATTCATAATATAAAGTTCTGGTAAAATAACAATAAGATATAAGCTGCAATGTAAACAAGAATACAGTATTAAGGAATCAAGAAATGACGTACACTGGCGGACAGAAGTCACATAGGTATAGTAATTATTATTGTTAATGTCTATATCTCTGGGTTTTCTTTTTTCTAATGTGGGTGAGAATATGTCTGTTTGAATGCGAAAACTAAATAAAAACATTAAAAAACAACAACAAATAAGAGAATCTGTTTATATACCATTATTCCCCTTATTAATGTCTTTATGAATAAATTAATCTTGGGTAACACAGGGATCATTAGACAGTGATGCCGATACTGTTTACATGAAAATGAAATGTAATATAGAGATGCTTGCAGAATACATTATCTACAAAACCTGATGCAAACAGACCTGAGCTGCATCTCCTGACAAATGTTGGTATTGAAACACATTCGTTTCAGAATGTGTCTTTTGCGAGAAAATACATTCAAAATACATATTTAGGTGTGTATTTTAATATGGCTTCTCATACATTCTTAATTTTTTTAAAATGAAATTTAATGTGGAACAGGTTTATGAATGAATGCATGTGAAGCTCACACAGGCTATAGATAGCCATCTCTGATGTGGAGTGAAAGAGGCATAAGTTATCATCCCCTGCTGACTCATTGCTCACTTCAACCTCAAAATTACCCCTTGAAAGCCTTTTTATAAAATAATAATAATAATAATAATAATAATAATAATACTTCTCTTTCTCTATTTTGATGTCAATTCAGGGGCTGTTATTCTGGATGACAAATAGCTTTAAAAAACCTTTTAAAGAACTATGATTTTCTCCATTTATAAAGTTATGTTTTAATAAAGCTATTTTAATCAAACTGATGAAGTCTTCTACAAGTGTTCAACATTCCATACACTAATATGAACTAGTAATGTTTAGAAACTCTTTTGTCATACATACATATATCTCCATTATCCATACTGCTATGCTACAAAGATTGTATTTTTAGAAAGCTACTTAATTGACAAGACAAGAGATATAGTCCAAATCATGGTTTATTACACTAAGGCAAGGTGTGCAATTCTACCCTGCCCTACCCTGATGTGAAAATTTCTGCGATTTCTGCTGTGTTAGGGATTCAAATGCTCCATACAAGACCGGATCCATGTATATATTATTCAATGTCCACAATCACAAGTTGCAAATTCTATGAGCACAGACGTTCTGTTTGTGAAAAAGAGCTCTCTCCATAGTCTTCTCAAACAGCAGTCTTTAGAGAACAGCTGAAAGGGATCTACATTAGTATTGTTAATCATTATTGTATTTATTATTAATGTATTAATCACCCATCCTCAGAAAGACCCCAGAGCAATGTACAAACTCATGACCAAAATACAACAAATAGCACTAAAAACATATACAAACAATGAAGCTTTAGTTTGAGTTGACTCATTGAAACTAATGGACCTAACTAAGTCAAAGACATTAATCTCATAAATCTGTAGTAGGCAAATTACATACGTATGTTGCTGATAAGAACTTTACTTTTTTATTTATCAAATTACAAAAGCCCCTAGGGACAGACGCACACACACACACACACTCAATTGTCTGAAAACCAGCAAAGTGGAAGACAGACATATCTCTAAGGGAAGATTATTCCAAAGCGGGAGAAGGTCCTTTTGAACATTCCCTCACTCCAAATCCTTGTGGAGATCACAAACAGAGTCCTCCCCTGCCCATCTGATCTGAAGGATCAGATTAGCTGCTACCAGAGGAGTTGCTTCTGAAGATAAATGGGCTCCAAGTAATTTAGGGTTTTGTAATCCATCACCGACAAATTTACTCTCAAATCTACCCCAGCAGCATATAGACCAGGGGCAGGCAACCAAAGGCCCGGGGCCCGGATGCGGCCCAATCGTCTTCTCAATCCGGCCCATGGATGGTCCAGGAATCAGTGTGTTTTTACATGAGTAGAATGTGTGCTTTTATTTAAAATGCATCTCTGGGGTATAGGAATTCGTTCATCCCCCCCCCAAAAGTCCGGCCCACCACATGGTCTGAGGGACGGTGGACCGGCCCACGGCTGAAAAAGGTTGCTGACCTCTGATATAGACAGCCATCACAGAACTCTTAGGGAAGGTGATCCCTTCTTGTTGTCCTAGTTAATCACCTGGCAGATGCATTCTGGACTTAAGTGATAGCTTCCAGATTGTTTTCAAGGGCAGCCCTGTGTAAATAATCCAAACACAAGGTCACTAGAAAATGATGAGCTTCTGCCAGTAAATCCATGGAGAAAATGTAGGTATACACATCTCTCAGGATTTCAGGCATTGCCTCCAGTACGTATGCCACTATGAACACGATTCATGTAAAAATTGTCCCTGCAAGGAAGATAAAAATACATTATGTAGTGCTTTCTGTGTAAATTGTTCCATTATTATCTAGAGAATATAATCTTTTATAACAGAAATAAAATTGTTCTTAAATTGATTGCCTCCAAGCCCTATTAGCAATTTTCATAGACACATTTGTGTTTAGCAACAGATTCAGTTGCACTGCAAATGTGTTAATTTACTTTTTCACTTTGTTTCTGTAACACAGCCTGCTATTTCTCTGGCTAATGATTTGGATGTCACTCCTTATATTCTTTAAAACGCACTTGCAGACAGAAAAACAAAACCATTTTTTCCTCTTGAGATACCAATGATACAATTTTTCACTTTGCTGCCATCTGAAGTACCAGCATTCAGCATGATCACATGAGCTCTGTGAATCCACAACATCAAGGCTGTGTAGTCAATATTATAAACAACAGGTGCTAAAAGATCAAAATAAAATGAACATATTACTGGGAGGTAGAAAGGATTGTTTTCTTTGTGTATAAAGTGTAAGTAATGCATCCCTTATAAGGCTTCTTTTGAAGATTAATGTTTGCAATACTATCAGTACAGAAAGTGAGAGGCATAATCCACCCAATTTGGGACAGTGTTGTGCATCTTCTATCCATTTCTGCAGGACTTGCACAATTATTCTTTGCAAAGACAATTGAAATGAATGGAGGGTGCAGATCAGCATTGTTTGGCGGGTTGCATGTATATCTTTTGAACCAGAACACAATACTTTAGTAGCAATTTGGATCATTTGAAAACTAGATGGCAAATGAACCAGATTACTATCATTCTCTTTCCATGTGACAGCTAGATAACGTATTTCAATATGGAATAGTATTAACTCCCTCTTTCCACAGACATTCACTGACAGAAACAAGTGAGATGATGGAGCAGTGAAGTGTAAGATATTGGGTTAACTCATTGGGATTTAACTTTCTTAACATCACCTAGACTAGAATCAGTCAGCGGAGTCTGGTCCATTAGGTCAAATGGAGCACTATCCGGCCAAATTGAGCCTGCCCTCAGCCAGCCCCCACCTGCCTGGCACTTTACTTAAAACCAGTCCAGGAGGTGGCACTCGCTGCTACCCTTGTCAAATCCACACCATATATTTAAAGCATGTTACTTTCCCAGATCGTGAAGCTGAGGCTCCAATACTTTGGCCACCTCATGAGAAGAGAAGACTCCCTGGAAAAGACCCTGATGTTGGGAAAGATTGAGGGCACTAGGAGAAGGGGACGACAGAGGACGAGATGGTTGGACAGTGTTCTCGAAGTTACAAACATGAGTTTGACCAAACTGCGGGAGGCAATGCAAGACAGGAGTGCCTGGCGTGCTATGGTCCATGGGCTCACGAAGAGTCGGACACGACTAAACGACTAAACAACAACAACAACTTTCTCAATAAAATGCCAGGAGCCATTGTTTCTGCTGTGAGGAGTAAACTACAGCTCCTATGATTCTTTGATGGAAGCCATGTGGTTTACCTGTTGGGTGTGGATGTGAGTCTCAGTGTTGCTTTTCAAGAATTCAGCAATGAGACAAAACCAGAATTATTTGTTCCCCCCCATTACTATCTCTGGCACCAACTACTGTCAGCCTCCCTTACTTCTGCTCTACCAGTCCCAAAGGGCAGCAGCCTCTCCTGCAGCCTGCAATGTATGGACAGAGATTTGTACCACTTTGAATAAGGTAATAAGATAATTAATCTAGTATAGAATATCCTAAAACACAATCCAATATAAAACTAAAAGTCAACACACATTTAAAGTATAAACAGATTTTGAAATGGCATCAACTTAGCATATGATGCCATCCATTCTGAGCAACAGCAATACTTTGTGCCCTCGTCTTAGACCACTGAACACAGTGGGGCTTTACTTCTGAGCAAACAGACATTGGATTGTGCTGTAAGAGACCTAATCCTCTAAAAACAAAGACTTGAGATATATTTACTGTAACTAACAAAACAACAGGGAATGGGAAAACAACACACATTTATTAGATACATAGTCACTGCGTACATATATTTGGAAAATTAAATGGTATATAATAAGCTTCCAGTTATGTTAATACCAAAATTGTCCTCATTTATGCTTGAGAACAGACACAAAACAGAGAAAATTGCTTTCTGTAATTTATGCAGAAATGTCATAAAATCAATCTCATTTTTTTCTGTTTCAACAAGTCCTTAAATAATACTTCCCATTTTACTTCAAAGCTTTGCTTCATGAAAAACAGAATGTTAAGTGCCCAAAAATCTGCTGTAGAGCTAATTATACTGCATCAATTCAGTCAGAGGTGCTCTGTGACACTATATGGAGGACACAAGGAAACCGTATTTTATTGTGATTTTCAAGTACATCAACAAACTGAGCTAATGATTCATTGTGAGCTCCATGGGCTCACAAGAGCTTCCCCGGAGGGGAAGCTTTTTTGCATGTAGGTCTGTTCTAATATGCCAGCAGTCAATCAGCAGGCAGTAGGCAAAACAAGGAGGGAAGATGCAAAAGCTCTAAGACAGTGTATGGATGCCTCTGTTTATGTCACCCTGACACCTGCAAGGCAAGTGACCAAGTGATTAAACTCCTGCCATTGCTATCAGTTGATCCCATTGTGGGGGGAAAGAAAATAAAAAGTAGGCTTCCACTAATGCAAAGATATCTTAATACCATGGAATAGCTGATACAAGGTTTGACTTGTTTTCTGATTACAAACTGCAAATCTTCTTTGAATATATAAAATGCACCCTTTAAAGATGCCATGCAAATGCGTAGATTTTTGCAGCAGATGAAAAAGTATGCCTAACCTACTCAAATGTCCACTGGCAGAAATATTTGGCATCAGTTCCAGTCTTTTAATCAGTGCAATCATGACTTCCTCTACTCTTTTAATTATTTAGGATACTAATATCTGCAGCAATACTTTTCTGTATAAAGATATTATTACCCAGATATTGATGTTTTTGCATTTAAATTAGACTATATTTGGTTGTGCCCACATCAAAGACTAAATTTAGTTCTTGAGACAATTGATGTTATAAGACATGATAGCTTTTTAACCTGTGTTTATCAAAACATACTTTCCAGAATATTTTAGTTCAGCTTATGCACATTTTAAACAAAATTAGTTGCTCAGAACTGGATCAGTGCCAGGGTTGCCAGATTAAGAATGCTGAAATATGCAAATATTATCTAAATGTATTTGCATATCAGCAATATAGCTTTTGGAACTGACATACTGGACCTTCTTTATTCAGGTTCTTTATTTACAGTCAGCTGACATGTAAAAATAGTTGTGAAGTAAAAACTTGTGTCTTCTTGTGCCTGGATATGCTATCGCAAGAGCAAGGGATACTATTCTACTTGAGGCAGTATGCTACAGCATATAGAAACATAGGAAGCTGCCTTATACTGAGTCAGACCATTGGTAGTACATCCAGCTCAGCATTGTTTACACTGGCAGCAGCTCTCCAGGATTTCAGATTGTGTTCTCTCCAAGTCCAAACTGCAGATGCCAAGAGTAGAACCTAAGACCTTCTGCTCACAGAGCAGGTGATCAACCACAGAGCTATGACCCTTTCCCTTTTAAAGTAGTTAGTTAAGACTGCGGAGACCTGGATCCGAATCTGCACAGGCATGAGATTTGCTGGGTTACCTTGGAAAATTTGCTCTTTCTCAGCCTAACCTACCTCATTAGAAGGACGAATTTGGTGGGGGGGGGGGAATAATGTACACTGCCGCAATCTCATTGGACAAAGGGTGGGCAACCTAAACCCCTGGCCAGCAGTGCATGGGCTAAAAGGAATGACATAGCTGCCACCACGCTGAGAGCTCAGCCACTTGCACATGCCAGGGAGGAAGATGAGAGGGGAGATAATGTCTTCATTAAGCCAGTTCCCAGGCTGGCAAAGCAAAGAGGCCTATAACCTTCACATGATGGCCAAAGAGCCAGGTTAGAATCCAGTTGGGTCCTGTGCTGGTCCCTCCCTGCCCTGTTTGGGGGTTTACATTAGCTACCATTGGTGGAGACACTACCGGTGGTAGCTTCCATCCTCCCATAGTTTGAGCATTAGAAGCAAGTGGATCAGGCAAGGCTAGGTGGAGGGACACAACTAGCTCATCCAGCATGGCAGGTCAGACGTATGGATTGTTTTGCCCATGTAACTAACAAACAAACAAACAAACAAAGCTAAGCATGCCTCACTCACCAAATGAACCCCTTTTCCACCAAAGTCAAATTGACTTTTCAAAACAGTTTTTAAAAAAAAACTTTGGTTGAATCATGAGATGTAGGTTCTTTGGCTGTGAAAAAGATGAAAAGGGGTAAAAAAAATCACAGGCTGCATGCAATTGGAGCCTCCGTTCAACCCCCAAGGAACTTGCCTATAGTGTTTTTCTCAACTGTATTGTTTCACACACACACTTGCTCCACAAACAGAGAAATAGTTAACATGTTGCACCATCATTTGAGGGACTGGTAACAACAGACCTTTCATTTAAAACTATTTAAATTATTAAAAAAGTAATTAAAATCTACACTAAGCGGGGTGGAGCAAGGAACAGATGAAAACACATGTCAACATTCTACATGTTTGGATGGTCTTGCCTAAACAAAAATGTTTTTAGCAGGCACCAAAAATGTACAGTGAATGCACCCAAAGTGTGGGTGCTTCGTTCCTTAATTTCCTTTCAAATGTTGAAAACCATTAGAAATTCTAATGATTAAGCATATAAATGTGTTAAATAAATAAATTGCAATAAAGAAGAATTGCACTGATCAGTTACACATCTTTCATTCCCTCTGTGTTGCAAGACAGAGAAAAGTTTGACTTTCAATTTTAACAGAACTTGCTATGTTCGGAGTCCCAATCTCTTTTGCCAATGACCTCCCTTCCTGTAAGGGAGGTCAGGCCTAGCTGTCTATTGAGGACTTGTGCTGATTATGTTCACATAAAGCTGACAGTATAAATAAGCTTATTTTTCCTCTTCATATGCAGACAGAGGCAGCAACACACATAAGAGGGTATACTGAGAAACACTATCAGGAAAGAATATGACAGGGCTTGTGTGGGAGAATGAAGAAAATAGGTTCTTGAACCTGTAATTGTGACTCCCACACTGTTTCTTTCAACTGCCTAAGAGCAACAGTGTTTAAAGTACCCCGTCCCTTTGAGGACAACACATTTTAACAATATTTAGCAACATAACTTTTTTCAGCATCAGTATACAGTACTAAAGGATGCCTTATAATCCTCAAAATGCTCACAATCTCTCTCTCTCTCCACATAATTATGTGAATGCAAGTTACAGTACAATGGTATCAAACACTGAACACTTTAGCTGCAGTTCTCATTTTCAGGAGAAAGATGGAGGAAATGTAACTGACCCATTGTGTTGGTCCATCAACTAAGCTTGATGTGTACTCTGAGCAATACCGTCTCTAGCCTTAAAAATGTTCAGTGAGAAGACACTAAAAATAAACAGGAGGTGATGATAGGAGGAACCCAGATGGTATTTTGTTCCTACATAATTGCAAAGCATTTATTTTATGAAAATGTTATTAAGCCTTAATCAATCTGCTATAGAAAGTAATTACCATACCATTCATGAATTTGTTATGTCAATTAAAACATACGCAAAAGAAACTCTCTCCGTCTTTAATTTAAAAGGGAAAGAAAGGATTACTATCTTTGGGACCATGATGTGAGACAAACTGGGAATATTTTCAAAGTTGCTGGTATACAGGAAGAGCAACTTCAGGAAATCATATTACCCTGCTGAATCAAAATAGCTTGGAGTTATTTTGCACCCAACAGGAAAGCACAGAGGGATAACTTAAGCAAAACAATTTATGTTGGCAACTTTCTATAGCATTTCATCTGCATCAACAGTGCTTTGACTTTATTTGATTTTGTTACAAGGGAATTTATATCCCACCTTTCCAATTATAAAAGTGGCCAAGACTACTTCTTGGGACTGTTGCTTCCCCCCAAAAAACACCTACCCATTTGAATTGTGGGAGGAATGTTTTGTTTTCATGTGCTCATCTGCTTGTCACCTTCACCATAAAATATTACAAATTAAAGTCTATGTCACTCAACATACATTAATCAATCAATCAAGGCTACGCCCAGGTAAATTGTAGTCAGCTGCTGTTTCTCCACTGCCTAAATACTAGACACGGAAGTTCACTGGCCACGGACCAATTCTTATTCTAATCCAGCTCTTCTACAGATGCCACCATCTAATTGACAGAGGAAATTCACAGCTCTTGTATCACTTGGCTGGAATACAACACATCTGTTTAATAGACTGATATATCTGGTACAAAATCAACAGAAGTGCCCTTTCATGACTGCATTTTAAAGAGAGGCTCAGATCAGGCCTCCTAATCTGACAGAAAGAGAATACACAATGTTAATCCAAAATCATTTAAAAATCCGTTAGAAGCAGGCTCCTAGTCAAGAACCTTTTAAGTGTTAGATGTCTGATATTCATATTACGTGGTGATTTTTTCGCTCCCAAGAACATATTTTCATGTAGAGCCTTGCTTGGCAGATCGTGAGTCACATCTTATCCCTTATGCTGTTTTGCTGTGATTAAGGCTGACTCAGTCACACTTCCCCAAGGGCCAACACAACATGAAGCCAGTCTTTTGTTATTACTATGCTATTATAACTAACTTGTTTCTATTTTTATGTCAGGCAAGCAAGTTTTACTCTACAAGGTTTGGAATCTCCATAGGGGAAAAGGGGTGTTAATTTGAAGGAGGAGGTTCTTCAAGCTACAATTAGGGCAACTATGTTAGTACATAATGCATGTTTGTCGCATTTTCCACCTAGCATAATGCCTTTGTCTCAGGGTTAATTCACCCAATGAAAATAGTGGCTGTTTAAATCACAACAGTAGTTGATATATGCTGAAGACCTGCGTGAATACATAAGGCTTGACTTGCCATGTTTTGGAGCCTTTGCTTAACTGTTTCAGAATGGATAACATTTGCCAAACATGGTTTTCATCATATGACTTGGCCCTCATTGGACAAAGATCTTCTGATTTGCCAATTGTACTTTATAATGAGTAGTAACATTGCTGTCATTTAAAAACGATAACACTTATGTACTCCACACTACCAAAGTTCAATAATGATGCCTTCTTTCAGCTTCCATATTTAATTTTAGAGAAGAATTTAAAACTTTGTAATGTTTTTACAAAAAAGGATATATGGAAATATAAATGTGATTGTGCTTTATAATAATGGCCGCTAATTTTATTACCGTATTTGCTGTAAAAAATTATACTGAAAGGGGTTGTACTGAAAACAATGTTCACCTTCCTTTGCCTTTCTTTTGAACTAAAATACGAGCCTTCCTTTGTTTGCAGAATGACTAACTATGCTAATAGGACTTTTAAAGTGCAGTTCCCTTTTACAAGTCAGTCATTGCAATTAAGCCTTTGATAGATGCCCATTGTTAGTAAAACTTTCTTTAAAATTCAAGTGACAGGTTTATGGTTTGTGTTTGTTTTTGTTTACAAAACTCACTAGAGGTTATAACTTCTTTCCACATTAAAATTGTTAGCACTTTAGGATAGGGAAGCTTTTGCTTGGGTTATGCCATATAAAAGGTTGGTGCTACATAACTTATAAAATCCAGATTATTTATTCCACTGATACAAAAATAGGTTTAGCCAACCATAAATGTGCAGGTATACCTGGTGTGGCTTTTTTTTGCATTCACTTTCTGCTGACAGACTCTTCCTAGACTCTTCATATGGAAAGAGGTAGGAAATTGGTAGATTCTTTATAACTCTTTACTGTTTGTCCATGGAATGCTACTTTGTTTTTTCCCTTGACATGATTGAATTGATTTTTTTTCTTGAACATACTTTATTTTTTATCTTTAAAAAGCCCTTCTTTATTTGCCCCAGCATAGTTCGAAATTCTTAGGCAACCAAGGAAAGTGTGTTAAAGCAAGATAAAAAGGAGATTAAGGTAGTCAATGGGAAGATCACCTGTAAGTAACAATGAAGGTTTGCACAGATGAGGTGTGGGGAATCATCAATCTCAGCAAGCATGCCCTATGACCAGCAGTGGTGGGAGATGTAGTTGAAATGTAAGGTCACCAGAAATGTAATATGGATGATTGGCTTCCCAAATTGACCAGACGAAATCTCAGGCAGTTGTACATATTATAAAACAGATTTATTAAAACATTTATTGCAATAAATGGTGGCAGTGAGAATGAGTTTCTCATTCTGCCCGACCCTTGTCCATGTACACTGAGCTTTTATACCTTTTTGACAGAGTGAAGATCAGCCTTTCTGCAGTACTTCATCCACCAATCAAGAGAGAGCACCCCAAGATGCAACGTCATTTACCTAACTCCACTAAGTGGCGTTATGTACCTGGTACTTTCATACACGTGTCTATCTGGAATTTTACAGGCACAATTGTGGTTGTGCCCTACTTAGAACTGCGGTTTTGTGGCAGCGCTACATCCTCTGACAGTGGGTTGCAACAGGCCCTGTCTAGTTTGCTAGAGTTTCTCAGAAGTGCTGTGTGTGGTTAGATCTTTGCATTAGATGTGCAAACATGCTGTGCCTGTGTGCAAAGTGCTGTCTGGTTTACTTTCTATCAGAGACAGAGAGATTTTGAAAATGGAGTTTCTCTGGCTACTTAGGGCCTGTGCGGCCTGACCAGGATTATTCTGGCCCTGGTCATTGCCACCCTATAAAGTAACATCTGGAGTGGGCGGGGGGGGGGGCAAAGGCAGGCCTGGCCCAAAGCAGACCTTCAGGAGCGGTGAAGCAGCTGTCTCAGATGCCCTGCCTGCTTCTGGTGGAGAATCAGTGATGGCATCAGCAAATATTTCCAGCAAGATTTCAATGTCTTGTCATGAGATCTCACTGGAAATCTGCAGCTGCAGGGTGGCGTGGCACTTCCCATTTTGCTTCAAGTGATGAAACAGCACAGTCCGCCCCTGACCGAAGGTTCCCCACACCCTCGGGTATGTGTTTTGCTTCTGCATTTATAGAATCACATACCTGAATGGGTGCTAAGAAAGGGGTGGTTCAATGAAAAATACTGGAGCTAGGCTGTATCCTACTATCACTAATCAGTATCAAAAGTCACAGAATAACAAGTGCCTGGATTCTCAATATGTGTGATGGGATGTTAATGGAAATGTGAGCCCTCCTCCTCCTTGGCTTGAAAGCCCTATCAGGATCCTTCACAGGAGTGGCACAAGCTGTGGGTGTAAAATATGTAAGTTCTGAAGAAAGGAACATGGTGAGATGAAATAATGAAATTGTTCAATTTAGAACAATTAAAATAATAAAAATTGATCAACTGCTAGGACTTTAAGCGGAAGAATGAAGAGATACTATATCTCTTGCAGAGAGTAGGGAGACAAGTAGCATTTGGAAAATATATTGCTCTTTAAAACAGAAATAAGAGCTGTCTTACATACTTG
This sequence comes from Zootoca vivipara, assembly GCF_963506605.1. Lineage (NCBI taxonomy): Eukaryota > Metazoa > Chordata > Lepidosauria > Squamata > Lacertidae > Zootoca > Zootoca vivipara. Next base: position 35,869,546 of record NC_083278.1, on the reverse strand, counting down.
ATTCCTTGCAGGTAGTTTCTTAAATTTATTTTACCTTTACTATAACCTTATATGTTGGAGAGGTCTATACTATGAGCAGGGAAAAAAAACCCAACAACCCATACTTTACTTGAATTCTGCGCCCTGTAGATTTTGCTAATTTGCATCCGTTCTGTTCAACAATGTTAATTGTTTTAAGAAATTTACTCTGAGTTCTATATTCTTCCATATTTCATCCGTATCCTTTGTATGAGCTCTCTTATTGCCTTGTGCGCATCTCTGGCTCTGCTCCAAGTACCGCACACCTTCTCAGTGACCACTCCTTGATGCCCATGTATTGAGTGTGGATGTCTGCACCACCTATTTGCATAGATCTCCATGCTTATAGGCTTTCACACACTCTAGAACCCTGACCATCCAGAGGTCCAGGTCCTTTCCTCATTTCATTTTCTCTGAAGATAATGGATTAGGTGCATACTGAATCCAGCTGCAGATGAAAAGAACAATGAATGCCCAATAGGTATCAAATCCGTATTTATATTCTGGTCATTACAAATGTTGTATTGATGGTCTGAGGTGTAATGATATACAGAGACAGAAAGAAAATCCACGAGCTGTTATATTCAGTATAAATTCAAAAGCTGTTCACCTTTCCAAGCCACGAGAAGGGCTTTGCAAGTGATTTAAAAGTGCAACCTTTTAAAGTGATTTTTCAATGGTAATGGTAAAAAAAATCCCCACTCTCTGTCTGCTGGAAATCTATATTCAGCGGGGTTGCCAACGTGCTTTCAAGCATATCTTTGCATCCATAAGCACTAGAACTCCGTGGTTTGAATGTTCCATAGAAAGAGAAACCTGAATGACTCTTTTATTCTTTGTGATGCTTTCACAGTGTGCATTAGCATCCTTAAGCCAGATTCTGGCCACTGTAACTTGACACATGGTATGTTTGATTTAGCTCATCTGGTCTTTTGAATGGACACAGATCTTAAGTAAAAAGGTGGAGTTTGGACTATGGATGCTGTCTTACAAGACATAAACTTTTAAACTGATTTCTCAATGGTAACGATACAAAATGTTGATTTTTCTATCTTCTGTCTTCTAAATTTCTGTATATTGTGGAACAGCAGTAAATGAAAGACTTCAAGGTCAGCCTCTACTAGATGCAAATTTAGCAGATTATTACAAAGCGCAAGGAATATATTTAAACTCTGAAAAGCAGCATTCAGTATTCAATACAGTACAAGAAATGGCCAAACATGCAAAGGAGTGCAGATGGGGGGGGGGACCCTTGGAACCACAAGAATGGCTGTGTGCCATTTTACACTCAAATACTGTGCACCTGTTTTTATAAATGCTCTCAGAAAGAAGATTGACATGGAGCTAGATTAAGCATGCTGTATCCTGAGATCAACACCTGTGCCCTATTTATAAGAACATTTTGCTCCATCAATTCACAGAGATCAAGCACATCAACAAAAATGACAAACAGATGGAGCTTTCCTTTATTTGGACACATACTTGGCTGAAAGGATGAAATAGATGCAAAGCTTGCTTGATACAGAAGTTCTGTGGACAAAGTTAAGAGAATTCAAGGTTGGCATACAATTGCATCCTAAAAATGTTTACTCAGAAATAGGACCCACCAAGCTCAGTTTAACTTACTTTCCATTAAAACATGTTTAGTATTGCAGCCTGAATTTTGTCTTTTAATTGAGTGACATAAATCTGGGAGCAATGGAATGCTAGAATTAAAATGATCCATAGCCCGATTCAATCTCTAGTGAATGATGGATGAGGGAGATAAGAATGGGGACTAGACGGGGTGGGTGGGTAACTGCGTGTGGGTGGGAACTGAGACTCCTGAAGAATGCAAGACTACTCAGAACTTAATGCACTGTATTTTTTAAATACTTTAGTTCCAGAAACTCGGAAATGTATGAATAACCAGAAAGGAGGATGTAGTTACAATTGTCCTTCTTTCATTAGTTTTCTTTCCAATGCATTACTTCATAGTTTTTAAAGTGTGCTCTGAGTTTCTCATTAGGTTAAAAAAATATAGCACCTGATAGCAGCGCAATGTTTTCCTTAGACATATAAATGCTTTTGCTGAGATCTTTGAAGGACTACCTGAAACAGTGGGAGTTAATGATTCATTTTTAAGCAGTTCTACCCTTAATTAGGACTTAATCTGAAGACGGTGGGTTTCGTGCAAACTGAATCCAACAACCATGTCCAACAATCAACATCCATCTTTATTACCCCCATGGGGAAAACCAGAGATCTGTTCAAGAAAATTGGAGATATGAAAGGAACATTTCGTACAAAGATTACCATAATAAAGGACAAAAGTGGTAAGGACCTAACAGAAGCAGAAGACATCAAGAAGAGGTGGCAAGAATACACAGAGGAATTATACCAGAAAGATATGGAGGTCTCGTACACCCCAGGTAGTGTGGTTGCTGACCTTGAGCCAGACATCTTGGAGAGTGAAGTCAAATGGGCCTTAGAAAGCACTGCTAATAACAAGGCCAGTGGAAGTGACGATATTCCAGCTGAAATATTTAAAATTTTAAAAGATGATGCTGTTAAGGTGCTACACCCAATATGCCAGCAAGTTTGGAAAACTCAGCAATGGCCAGAGGATTGGAGAAGATCAGTCTACATCCCAATTCCAAAGAAGGGCAGTGCCAAAGAATGCTCCAACTACCGCACAATTGCGCTCATTTCACACGCTAGCAAGGTTATGCTTAAAATTCTACAAGGCAGGCTTAGGCAGTATGTGGACCGAGAACTCCCAGAAGTGCAAGCTGGATTTCGAAGGGGCAGAGGAACCAGAGACCAAATAGCAAACATGCGCTGGATTATGGAGAAAGCTAGAGAGTTCCAGAAAAATGTCTACTTCTGCTTCATTGATTATGCAAAAGCCTTTGACTGTGTCGACCACAGCAAACTATGGCAAGTTCTTAAAGAAATGGGAGTGCCTGATCACCTCATCTATCTCCTGAGAAATCTCTATGTGGGACAAGAAGCTACAGTTAGAACTCGATATGGAACAACTGATTGGTTCAAAATTGGGAAAGGAGTACGACAAGGTTGTATATTGTCTCCCTGCTTATTTAACTTATATGCAGAATTCATCATGCGAAAGGCCGGACTAGATGAATCCCACGCCGGAATTAAGATTGCCGGAAGAAATATCAACAACCTCAGGTATGCAGATGACACAACCTTGATGGCAGAAAGTGAGGAGGAATTAAAGAACCTTTTAATGAGGGTGAAAGAGGAGAGCGCAAAATATGGTCTGAAGCTCAACATCAAAAAAACCAAGATCATGGCCACTGGTCCCAACACCTCCTGGCAAATAGAAGGGGAAGAAATGGAGGCAGTGAGAGATTTTACTTTCTTGGGCTCCTTGATCACTGCAGATGGTGTCAGCAGTCACGAAATTAAGAGACGCCTGCTTCTTGGGAGAAAAGCAATGACAAACCTAGACAGCATCTTAAAAAGCAGAGACATCACCTTGCCGACAAAGGTCCGTATAGTTAAAGCTATGGTTTTCCCAGTAGTGATGTATGGAAGTGAGAGCTGGACCATAAAGAAGGCTGATCGCAGAAGAATTGATGCTTTTGAATTGTGGTGCTGGAGGAGACTCTTGAGAGTCCCATGGACTGCAAGGAGATCAAACCTATCAATTCTGAAGGAAATCAGCCCTGAGTGCTCACTGGAAGGACAGATCGTGAAGCTGAGGCTCCAATACTTTGGCCACATCATGAGAAGAGAAGACTCCCTGGAAAAGACCCTGATGTTGGGAAAGATTGAGGGCACTAGGAGAAGGGGACGACAGAGGACAAGATGGTTGGACAGTGTTCTCGAAGCTACCAACATGAGTCTGACCAAACTGCGGGAGGCGGTGCAAGACAGGAGTGCCTGGCGTGCTATGGTCCATGGGGTCACGAAGAGTCGGACACGACTGAACGACTAAACAACAACAACATCTTTATTACTGTTTTGGCAACTAGGAATTCTTCATCTGGTTTGAGGAACAATAATAAACACAAAAAGGTCTTTTATGATCCAATCCCATGGTTTTGGGGATGGTATCCCAAGGGCCATATGATATTGTGGGTCTTCCTGTCACCAGGCAGAGGAGGCCCCCTCCAGAAGGTGTTTTCAATACAACTGCAGTAATCACAACACCCATCTGCAAGGTCCAAAGACCTCCCATTCTCCCAACACCCACTTGGCAAGGCAGGGGAAATATATAAACCCTGGACCTGGTGTAATTATTTCCTCCCCTCATATTCTGTCCTGGCCAGTGAAACTGACAGGCTCTGGATTTGGTGATTCTATCACTAGCTACATAGTGTATCTACCTGAATTAGATTAAACTATTCATCTTTTGTGCAGTTAAAACCTTGAATTCTCCAACTGAATGGGAAGACAGATCTTCAACTATATAGCACAGAAGTGGAGGAACTCAGGCCTGGGATCTAAATGCAGCTTTCTAGGCCTCTCTGTGTGGGCCCTGAACTCTCCCTAGGCCATACCCCACACAGAACCTGAGTGTTTTGGCTCAACTGCATTTGTCCTTGGACTCCGCCAATGCCTCCTGCTTTTTTGAATGGAGAACAGAGGTGTGTGTGTGTGTGTGTGTGTGTGAGAGAGAGAGAGAGAGAGAGCGAGAGCTAGCCTACTGTACAAAAGCATGTTTTGCATGTATGGTTCCACCCATTTTTGCCTCTGGCCCTACCCACCACTGGCATGTGGCCCTCTGAAGGTTGCCCTCCTGATGAAAATGGTTGCCCACCCTGCAATATGTACTGCAATTTTTTACCTCAGCCAAGTAGGAGGACAGCATAGCAACTCAAAGTAAAATCCTAACCTGCAGGACCACTGGTCGGAGGGTGTTTGGGTCAGGGTGAACATGTGCCTCTGCCAGGGAGAAATCTGTGGGCACAAATCTATCATTGTCTGTCTTTCCTGAAAGGTGGCATATTCTGCAGGTGAAGCACAGGCAACCTTGCATCTTTATCTTCTGGGTGACCCCAGATTGGGCCCATCTGGATAGAGCTGGCCTAGTTAATTTTTCCCTTGAAAGGTTTCAAAAAGCAAATATTTGCTAGACCTGTTTTGGTTTTTAGGGGGTGGGCAGGCACAGACTGCTTGCCCTAACTGCCCCAAGTAAGCAGGGCTGTGGAAGCAGTGGATCCCTCCCCACTTACAAATACTCCGCCCATCAATTAACTCCATTTACAACGCAACCTATCTCTTGTTCCCAGGTAAATGTGCATAGAATTTCAGCCCCACTCTTCTGATCCCCCTAGTTTATCATAGTAATAACTGCTATTGCTACATTCGTAGAATAGCATTTGGTATCAGTAATAAGTTTGAAAAGATTAAAAACAATGCCATGACAGTGTAGCACAAAAACTAAAGTTATCATCATGTTGACATACAATATTCTGTAAAACAGAGCAATGTTTTCCCAGATTACTTTCATTTTATGCAACATTACCTGACACTTTCTCAAAACATTCACGATGAGCAAAATGAGGCACAACAAATATGTCACTAGAAATACATTATGTGTGATATTAAGTGTAAAAAGTACAAAACACACATATGCACAATGTATGAATGTCCCGTCCTACCCCCCCCCGCTGTGCATTTACTTCAAAGGGTAGACAAATGCGAGTCAGATTCTGCTCATGAATTTATGTCAATGGGACATATTAGGCCTCAGAAAGCATAAGGCTACATGGTTCAGGAATATTTTTTCTACTACAGTTCTCTAAATCAAATTAAAATAGGTTTAAGTAATTACACTTCTAAACTATGCTTCATCCAAGAGTCCTTTAATCTACCCTTGCACATAATTCTTTGCCATAAACCTTCTGTGAATGTTTTCCCATGTTGTCTTAAGTCTCCCATTTTCCATCTAGTCTGTTTGCCTTACTACTTCTTGTCTCTGCTTTAGACATTGCCTCACACTGCCTTTGCCATAAACCTGTCTCCACCCTCAAAGAGAGGCCATAGTTTGGTGGCAGAGCACACACACTGCATGCAGAAGGAGCTAGGTTCAATTCTTGGCACCTCCACTTAAAAGGATCCCAACTAGCAAAGTTAAGGAAGAGTTTGGCTGGAGACTACGGTCCATCAGTTTAGATAGCATACCAAATGAGCCAAACCAGATTAGTCAATGGTCCAACTCAGCATAAGACATCTTCCCATGTTCTGCTATTGCCCATCTATAATCATGAAGATACTAGCCAGATCCAACCTTGCACCAGACCCTAGATTCAATTGGTGCACAAACATATCACATCTGAAATCCGACTCCCTGTCTGGCAGGTGGAAGCTCTGCCTCCATCCATTGTGAGAAATTGTGCTAGCTCTTGTACCAACCTCCCCAGCTGATATAAACCAGAAAAGCCCATAGAATACTGAACCCTCCACAGGTTCATGACTTGCCTTATGTGGTAGAGTTTTGCTGAGTCAAGGATAGGCTGGAAACACTGATAAAAGGGTGTGTATGTGATAAGGAGGGATGAAGCCAGTATTGTGTGAGAATGCCAGTTGTGCCCTTCAGGTATTACTGAGGCCACAGCAGCCAACTGACTCAGCTGCAGTGCCCAGGAAGCATCACACCTAACTGCAACATATATAATACATGTATCAGTCACATGTCAGCATAGCGGTCAGTGGGATTTGCCAGTTCCCTTTGTTTTCAGTAGCAAATGTTGTTTTCATGTTTTGGGCCTCACTCATTTGAAGAAGGAATGTTTTTTTCTTAAGGTTATCCTTCAATAGCTGGCATAGGGGGCGTAACTCTAAGCTCTGACATCACATGAAAATTGGCTCCAGACATTTGCAAAACCATCATGGTGAAAAATACAAAGGCAAAACTAATTAATGGCAAGTCAACTAAAATATAATCCATACAATCAAAGATTTCAGAGTGTTGTCTTATTTGATCTTCCTGGGAGCCTTAAATGTGATTTCAAAGTAATTAACAGTTTGGTGTGTTTGGCTGTTTTACTGATTTAGCTTGCCACGAAGACTATTGTGCTGAAGTTAGGAATTATCAATTTTTGTACTGCCTACTCCTTTGGTGTTAAAATCCCCCTACCTTAATCCTACATTCTATGAAGATTTTTACCACTCCAACTGCAGAATTTTTGAAGTCTCTCATTAATAATTGAGCAACACCCTATCCTCAAATGTTTCCAGATATCTTTTGTTTCCAGGAAAAGAATGCTCTGGAAGAAACTGTTGTTTGATGCTCACACAACTTCCCACAGGTCTACAAAACAGCCTTTTTCTATACCAGAACATTCAGTACTGTTTCATAACCATGTTGTTCATATGCCTACCTATACAAAATAATATCGCAAACTTTAATGTCTCATTCTAGACATACATCTTCCACTAAATTATTCAGCCTCATGGAGCCTTCAATGTAGCATTCCTCAGAGTTCCATTTTATCTCCCATACTGTTGAATATGTACATGAAGGTAAGCCTTAAGGATGTGGACAAGGTGCCTTAGCTGATTAAAAACTAGCAGGAAGGGGGCAGCTGGCTGGGCCAGGGAGGTGATTAATGCCTCCTTGCAAGAGGGGGTGGTCCCTGCCTGCTTGAAGGAGGCAGTGGTAAAACCACTCCTCGAGAAAATATACAGTAAGTATAACTACCAGCCACTTGCCAATCTCCCCTTCTTGGGCAAAGTTCTTGAGCAGATCCAGGCAGTCAATAGGGGTTTAGGCCCAGATTGGGCACCACAACTGCTTTGGTTGCCTTGTATGATGACCTATGTTGGGAGAGGGACAGGGGGAATGTGTCCCTGTTAATTCTCAACCTCAGCAGCTTTCAATACCAGCAAGCATGGTATCCTCCTGGAGCAGCTGTCTGAGTTAGGCGTGGGTGGCACTGCTTTGCGGTGGTTCCGGTCCTACCTGAATGGATGTTTGCAGAGCGTGTTGCATGGGGAGTATTCTTCAGTCCTGTGGAGCCTTCAATGTAGGTTCCTCAGAGTTTGATTTTGTCCCCTATACTCTTTAACATCTACATGAAACTACTGAGTGGGGACGTCCGGAAATTTGGAGTATGTTGTCAGCGATGTGTTGATGACACACAACACTACTTTCCCTGACATCTACAGATGAGACAGTGGATGTGCTGGACCGTTGTCTTTCTTGCATGAGGGCCAAGGAAAACTGAAGCTGTCATGGACTGGCTGGATGCAGAAGAGTGGTGGGAGGCACCAGCTGGGGAACATCCAGGGGAAGAAGGCTCAGAGCTAAGGGATTGGTGGTGTGACAAGTGGCAAAAGGGAGAAGAGGGAGGAGGCTGGGAGGATGAGGTGTCAGGAGCTGAAGAGGCAACAGGGTTTACTGAGCAGGAAGAAGCTGGGGCGGAGGGCATTCCAGAATCAGAGGCAGAATAGGAGCGGGGCCACGAGGCAGAGAAGAGACAGGGTGCTGAGGAATCCAGGGAGTCTCTCCCTCCCGCTGCAACCAGCTCCCCTCCTCCCTGGTTTCATAGAATTTGCATAGAAATGAAGAGGGTGGAGCAAAGAGAGGCAAGGCGGAACCAAGGGAGGAGCCTTAAAGAGTGATGGGAAAGCAGGGTCCTTTAGTCATTACAAATGTTTCATTGGGGCAAGCTCTCCTGGGAAGAGTTGCTGTGATCACTAGGCCTATGCTGATTTTGTTTCTTTGAATGAAGACTTAATTTCACAGACACTGTTGGGTTTTTTTTTATTGCTGACCTACTCCTGACTCCTGCTTCTGAGAGAAGCTCAATCCAAATAAGACTGAAGCACTGTTAGTGGGCGATTCCCTAGACCATATGGAAGCATTGCTTATTATTTATCCATTATATTTAATAGCACTTGTTTTGTAATGGTAAAACATTTGCATGCATTGTGAACTAGGAAAAGAAGTATTGTTTCAAAAGGGAGCTCAGAAGATTGCCAGAGTTTATAGAGTGATTTAGGGAGGAAAACTGTGTTGCTCGTGGCTTTTGAGTCTCAAACGGCACCATGTTCCTAAATCCATGAAGATTTATTGTTCTGGGTCTTGATATCCTTTGCCCTTTACTATATTTTCACTGCTTCTGTTTCAGGCCTATTAATTTGAACAATGTCCTGTGGGATATGAGCCTTGCTATGTAGCTCAATATGTGAATGGCGATCAGAGTTTATGAACAGATTTATATGTATACCAAGGATCTGTGTTGACCTTTTTCCATTACAACACTGGGGCAGACTTGTCTTCCATATCTAGACATTTAAATCACTTTCCCTTGACTATGTGATATCAGGTTACTCGTGATAACACAGCAGGTTAAGCTGACCCGTGTTTTTCCATTTGAAAAGAATTTAGCTTCACTGAATACAGTGGGATACTTACTTAAAAGATGCACTGTCCATTGATTTAATCACTGTCAGAACTATATCTTGTTAATAATTGTACAGATATATTTTCTTTTGCAGTTTTTCTCCCCCCAGAAATTATTTTTAACCATACTTTCAGAAAATAGTCAAATTGGTGCAAAAAAAAAAGAAACAGGAAAGATATGTAACCACCTTATTCCATTTCAGTTTTTTGTTCAGTGACTGAACAAAATTTCAGAGGGCTGATTCATATCTTATAGCTCCCAAGTGGAGGCATCTGGCTCCAGTTTGAAGACGTAGCCTAAATATGTATTAGTGGCTTAAAATGCAGTGAGGTCACATTCCCCCCTCAATTTCTCTTCATCATTTTTATGATGCTATACACACCAGAGAGGGGGGTAGAGATATCTTCACCAGAGGAACATTTCTGGATATGTTTCCCTGTGTCTGTGGTACCCCAAACTCCTATGCTATGTAGTTGTTAGCCACACACGCACAATGGCTGTCTTAGATGTACACACCTCAGCTTAACCGTGGCTTACATTTTCAACTTGGATGGAAGCTACTTTGAGGGGAAACACATCAAACAGAAATATTTCTCCAGGATCTACAGGATAGATATGGATTTTTGCTGACACCATTAAAGACCAGCAGTGGGACCACACTGGTAAATGGTAATATGTACACAGCCTTAGTATATGCATATATACTATACGCATATAGGATTTCACGTAAATGTTCCAATTCTAATTGGAGTTCCAATTTAATTGAAACTTGGGAATTGGCTTGCCTTTTTTTTTTACTAATTTTCTCTCTCTAATTTTTACTAATCTTTTTTTCTTAATAAAGAAAGTAGCATTGGGAAGCCTTCCCAATCTGACCTATAGAGTAGGTATGGTGAAAATGGAAATGCTTGTCCGTAACAACAGCATGATAGAAATTCATCAGGACACCCATTCCTTACCGCAATGATAAAGGGTTCGAAAACTTCACCTGTTTAACTCTTCTGCCCTGTTGCACACTTACAGACACAGATCAGATCAACTAATCCTGGTGGGGGTGGGGAAGAAGAGGGACCTTGCTGGAGGTGCTTAGAAGCCTGGAACTGGCCCCAGCTTCAATCAACACATATTCTGCATTTAAAAATAAACATTTGCCGGTTGTGTGTAGCTTAAATTTCAGTGCGAAAGTGCTGGTGAATGTTTTGTCCATCTGATAATCTGGCTGGCCTTTTAAAAAAAGCACCTATACATAGCTCTCATGGAAGGCTTAGAAGCAGTAGCAGTTAGGAAGAGGGGTATGGATTTTATTGTCTCTCTTAAAAAAGAAGCAACAGGAAATACCCAAATCTAAACAGATACATTAACAACCAAGTCCTTTCCTAGTCTGCACTAGATTAAAACTTATTCACCATCAATTTGTTTTGTTTTGTGTTTTGCCTCTAAATAATTAGGAAATGCTTTATAAGAATTCTGATTAAATATAGCCAGGATAGCAAGGCCCCAGTGACCACCAGTTGCTAAGAAACAACTGGTAGTCCCCCAGAGCCAGAGCTTGGATGGATGCTCTGTGGAAAGTTAAACACAAATGGAAAAGAATGCCTTCGCAATGAATTGGGAAATTAAATTGTTACTTGATTTGTAAGTTGTCTCCTTGTTGCATGCATCCATCTAGGTACATAGCCTATGTACCTAGCAGTATGCATGAGCAGAATTTAAAACAAACAGTTCCATTTCTGTATTTGGAAAAGTAGACAAACCAAATGTACTGTGTCTCACAAGTATTTTGTTTTCTTCTTTTCATTCAGACAGAAAATATATTGGGGTAAACAGGATTACTCAGAGGAAGGGTAACCAAAAAGTGAAGTACACTTCAAAAATCACATCCAAATAAATGATATTTGTTTGTGTGTGTGTGTCTACTTGTGCAAAACATCATGATGAACACAAATGTCCCAAGCATTCATGCTGAAATGCAGACCATTGAAAAGTGAAACTGATGGCTTATATTATATAATTGAGTTTCTTGGATTGTTTCAAGTCTAGTCAGCCTGAAAGCTATGAACTTAAATACCTACAAGTGTTTTAGATTAATTATATTTCCACTTATATTGGTATCAAAGCAATAATCACAGTTCCATTAACTGATTTAGTAATATTAAAAATGACTGAAAAAAATGCATCTTCATTTTGGTTTCCTGCAATGCATGCCAGAAAGGGCAGTCCAAGTGGAGGCAGGGGCAGTGTCTTGTTTCCTTTTTAATTTTCTCTGTACTAATACTATTAAACAACAGTACATTTTTATTATAGAAATCAATCAATGCAATAAATTAATACAGTGCGCGCCGTTTAAAGCAAATGGATAATAAAAGCAACCTCTTCAAAAACAGAACAGGGAAGAAAAATAAAACCATACAATGATTGCAATGCCAAACATAGAAGAGATAGAAGGAAAACATTTTATGGTGAGTCTCAGGACCAATTCTTGTCAACACATTTAGCAATGTCTCTCTTTCGGGCTCCACCTCTGGGTTTTCTGAAGAGAAGGTTAAGTACTTTATTACAGTGGGTACTCACTTCCCCCAAAATATTCCTTGTGATGTCTGAACAGAAGTTGTATTGGAGCCACCAAAGTGTGTGGAAAATGTGGATGGTGGAAGCTAACTCACCTGCTTCTTCCTCCTCTTGGAAATCTCCATTCTGAAGCCTTTCCTGAGAAATGGGGGAACCTGCTAAATAGGAGAAGTGTGTGTGGGGGATCTTTTAAGTATTCCCCAGGCCCTACCCATATTTAACAGAGCCCCCCCCCAACCCCCAGGAGAGGCTTTTCAGGGGGCTGGAAAAGGGGTAGGTAATGATCGAACCCATGTCAAAGAACATCGCCCCTCTCTTTCTCAGCAAATCTACCACAGCAGGGATGTATATATAAAGCTTGTTAGCCATTTTCACACAGCACATTGTAGTCCTTTCCTGGAAAGCAGATCTATCCAACATGAGTGGGTGGATAGTAAGTTGCACTTTTACTTCACAACTAAATTCACCTAAGGAAGGGCTACAGCCTGACCATTGTAGTCCATGAGGTGGTAACCTGGCTGGATTACCGCTTTATGTGGGGTGCCAAAGGGTGTATTGGGGGGCACATAGTTGCCAACATGTGACACCTTTGTTAAAACATCTGCAATGGTTGTCCATCTACTACCCAGCAGGTTCAAGATCTTTGTATTAAATTGCAAAATCCTCAGCAATTTAGGTCCAGGCTACTTCATGGACTGCCTGAACTCTCATATCCCAGGTCGATAGCTGAGGCAATCTGCAGGAGCACCCCTGAGTTGGTGAGGCTCATTGACAGAAACCAGAAACTGAATCTTTAGTGTTATCAACCAAGACCAGTGAATTGCTCCCCCAATAGATACTTAGCTGGCACCCTCTGATTTAATATTTAAATGCCTGCTGAAAACTTTTTAATGCTGCCAGGCTTCTGCAGGTAATTAGGAAAACCTATTTCTGTAAGAATGATCTCTGGTTTTTATATTTTTTACATGCTTTTTATTGCATATATTGTTGCTGTAAACCACACTGATTATTTTTTTTATGACACAGCAGTACATAATTTTTTAAAAATAACTAAATTGAAGCAGAAAGTTTTAGCCCTCTTCTTTACAAGTAGGTCTGCAGGGAGTGCAAGATGTTGCCCTCCCTATCAGCTGATGTTCCTTGGAAAATTAGGCATGCAGGTTGCCATGTGAGGCAGCAGGCTGGAGCCCTTCATTGGCTCTCAGTGTGAGTTAAGTGTCCCAGTAGGGGCTTGCCTGAAAGTAAGTCATATTGTTTGATAATGAGACGTACAGGACTTGATGGACTTACTGAAAGAAAGACTTTGTTCCTGTACTTAAGAGTGGGTGCCAGGCCAAGACCAGCCAGCTCCTGTAGAAGAAAGAAGCCTCCACCAAAGAAGATAAAGAAGATTGGCAAAATAAACTATTGAACTATGCAGCACAAATCAGTTAACTTGAAACCCAAGAAAGAAAGAGGACTTTGAAATTTTCAAAACGGGGCAAGTGTTTAAGGCATATCTTTTAGGCTTCGTGTATAGATTTTTACATTAGTATAACTTTTAAAAGTCACTTGTTATAAGATGAACGTGGTTTAAAAATAGGATTATTAATAATATAATGCTTTAAGGACATGCAATGGAACCAAGAGGGGGAGTGGAGGGAAGTCAAGCAAAAATCATGGTTTATAAATTTGTTTATGATGTTGTCTTTTTCTTTTTCTTTAAATATTGTTACTGTAATTTTTCTTTTGTTGTCATTTTTGGAAAATTAATAAAATGTTATAAAAAAAGAAATTCCTATTCTGCAGTTTGTGTAGATTGCAAATCCACAAAAAGCAGCAAAAGAATTTACCAAGACACAGAGGCAGAAACTCAACAAATCCTGATGTTTCTTCTTCCATAAAAAATATATGTAATTTTGTTACATACCCCAAAATATGTAATTTTGTTAGGACTACTGTTTTCTAGAAGGCAGGGACTGTTGGTTTGGCTTACACATTTTAATGTATATAAAAACAGCAAGATTTTATATTTTAGACTGGCTAGCATTCAACAATAACATTAATTCATACTATACCATAGTATGACCTTGCACTCCCTTGCTTAACTTTACGTAGTACAGTCACAATTAAAACTTTCAAAAGCATAGCTCTTGCAATCATAATTTAGTAATTCCAGAAGAGATGTCTGCAATAGCATCTCTATAATAATATGGTAGTTTTCACTGGCGAGTGCTTACCACCAGCACAATGTCAATTCATTTCTCACACCATTTCCTTGTAACACTAAATATTCAGACTCTTCACCGAGAGAGCCTGGAAAGCAATTATCAGTGAAAAAATGAAAGAAAGTAGCAATATGGGTGTGGGAATTGAAACACCTTTGTCTGACAAACTAACATTCTATGCCCATTATATTTTTATGATAATCTAATTGGGGGGGGGGGGGAGGCTGTATGAAGAGCCAGCAGGTGCAGTGATTTTCCAATACTAAAAAAAGAAAAAAATACTGCAATATGTTGTCCCCCCCCCCCCCGTGAAAGCCACGGCCCAGAAGGAAGCAGTCTAAGAGCTAAACTGTGTATGCTATCCATGTTTTTAGCCCTTGTATTAATAAATAGTAAATTTAGGGCAGCTAAAGGGAGATCGTGACCATTGGGAGGAGGTTTTAAGCCTTTCCTCTGCCATTGTCCTAAACTGGTTCATGAAGGGCATGCCTGTCATTTATTTATTTTTAAAATACCATGCAAAGTGAATAGCATGAGGTCTTGTTTGGCCCTAAGAGTGAATATACACATTACTGGTGACATGGGAATTCTGTATCCCCACCCATTAGATATAGCAGGAATAGCCACTCGCTGTTTACTTGGGGGTGGGCAATGGTTGCAGCCACTGTCCCTGGCAGCCAGAATACATGTGTTGGGCCGGCTTTCTGAAAATTTCCCCTGCTGGCAGGGGCACAGATCGGGACTTCCCACCAAAAAGTTAAGTTCAAACAGGCTAATCAGAGCTCCCACACACACAACCTGGCTGACTGCATTGGCTGCAGCAAACCCTCCCTCCCTTGTTCATTGTTTTATTACATTCTAGGTCAATTCTTCATCATGCATTTTAAACCTTTTTTGTTTTTCAGGCTGTTGCTTTAACCTTGCTTTATTCCCTAGGTTTTAGTCTGTTTAGTCATGTTTTGATTTGATTTTAGGTTTTGTGGCCTTTCTATGGTTGCTAATGGTTGCCGTATTTGGAGCTGGGAAAGAATTTGCCTGTAGACAAACAGAAATATACATGCTACTCTCTAGTGGCTCCTAATTCTGTTGTCTTAGCTATCAGTGTCTTAAAACAGAGGTAGCTATGTGGATCTCCCAATACTGTAGGACTACATTTCCTATCCCTTACTATTATTGGTCATTGCTGATGGGACTTGGAATTCAATGACTTTTGGAAAGCAGGGGTTGGGAGGCTATTGGGATTCTTTTTTGCTCTTATGTTATGTACCTTGTGTTTTTTTATCTTGTGCTTTTATGTTGCAAACCACCCTGTGATATTTGAATGAATGGCAGTATATAAGTTTAATAAATGAAAAATAAATAAACTACTCCTGGTTAAAGAATTAAGGTGCAGGCGAATGTTTATGCTTATTTGCAAGATGACACTAAAACCCTTTGAGAATGGAATCACAGGCTTGCCTCCCAGAACCATCTCTTGTTATCAGTGTTAAGAGACGTATTGCAGGTTCCGAATGCTTATTCTATATTGTCAGCAGAATCACTGTAAACTGTGAAGCAGTGAGGCACTGGTGATGAAATAATCGTCCCACTCCTATTTTAAAGCATTACCGTTCATTCCCACTGTCAATTCTAAGGGTGTTTCACCTTGGGAGGGGGGGAACTATTTCTCACAGGAAGCAGAAGCTCTAGAAGTGTTATCAACCAACATATGAAACAAATATCCTAAAAATAGATCCCACAAATTTGTCACCGTGGAACATATGTTATTGTTTATGCTCGAGAAGGCATTGCCCTCACAAGGTGATGTACACAGTAAAACAGATTAAGATATGCATTAGAGACATGAAATTGCAATGCAGCTCAAAAATTTGAAAAAATAGCAACACAGAAACTATGTTTGGAGAAACAGAAGCTTGTAACAGTTAGGTTTTTTAAGTGCACCTGAATACCTGCAGTGCTGGGATAATGCATAATTGTGTTGGGAAGGAGTTACATGAGCTTGAGACCACTACTGAGAAGACCCTGTCTCTCATGCCTCCCAGTATGGGGGGGGGGACATATGTGTTGGACTTTCCAAGCCTAACAGATGTCCAGGATCATGTGTGTGGAGGAAGTCCTTCACATACCTGGCTACAAAACCTTTTAGGCTTTAAATGCTAATATCAGCACATTAGACTGAGCTGGAAACACACTGGTTTTAGATTACAGCTGTCCCCAGCAGTTTTTAACTAAGATCCATAGACCACTTGAATGTAAAACCATTGCATAATTACATGTCACTGTCCTCAAAAACATCTTATTGAGAATATACTGTTCTTTGCTAGGATCATTAAATATGATTCCACCTTTGTAAAAATTTCATTTTAACAAATAAAGCAATTTTCTGAATTTGGGTAATATATACCTGGAATGCCACCTGCATCTGCTTTCAAAGATGAGACCAGACAATATGAGGATTTATTTCCTACGAAATAACTAGCCAAAAGGTTGAGAGTAAATTAAATCTGTGGATATGTAATCAGATTTGCAGATTTCTTTCATTAGCTATTTTCTCAAGAGGACCCATTTTGTCAATTAGTTTTCTCAAGTGACAGGAGAAGATAAACAACATGTGACATTCTTTGATATGCTTTGTTGCCAATCATCTATAGGGAACCAGAAAAAACCAGTGAATTTGGGATGGGGGGGGGAATGGACAGGTAAAAAGGAAAATATTCTGTATGGTCCTTTTCCATGTCATGTTAGTCACATTTATAGGAATTTCATACACCAGAAGCGGCTTTGTCATGCTGGCCACATGACCTGGAAGCTGTACGCCAGCTCCCTCGGCCAATAACGCGAGATGAGCACCGCAACCCCAGAGTCAGTCACAACTGGACCTAATGGTCAGGGTCCCTTTACCTTTATATCCATAGTATTGCTTTCTTTGATTAATAGGAAACATTATTTGCTTGAAAATATATACTAGGGTCAAATGTATCGGACACATGTTTTAAGGGTAATAGGTGAATTAAACAAGAAAATAAAACCTGACATTCTGTAAGCAAAAAAAGGAAAGTTCTCTTGAAATGTTTGAGCAACTCTTGTTGTTAGTGCTGGTATATCTTGGGTCTAAATTTAAGAACAAGAGAAGCTGATGTGACCGAAATTAAGGAGAAATACTTTTTATATGCTTGAATGATTGGTACATTGGGCGTCTAAAGCTATAAGGAAATTATTCAAAACTGTCTCTTTCTGAAGTTCAGGTGAATTTTCTAGTCTGATGAAATAAAACGTCAAGGAATGGAAAAGGCATTTGGGGGATTCCATGGAACACAGGGCACAGATACCAGTTTTTGGCAAATGTAAGTACCTTGTTCAGCTCAGACTGTGAGAGGAAAGAATACTTTGAACTGCAGAGTCTGAGTAAGACAAAATCAACCTCCTTTCTTTGGAAGAGGTCCTGATGGTTCATTCACAAGATGACCGATATGCCATTCATTCCACTTACTGTTGCTTCTAGTGAGACTGCTTTTGCTGAGAAAGTGTGAGTATGATCTTTGGGCAATTCTAATCTGTCATCTCTGAATCAAATCTATCGTTTGAATAATGCTTTCTCACTACTGTGCGGACTATGAGTTTCTTGTGGAAAACAAGTGCACCCTTCTCACCTGGTAGGTAGTGGCTAGAAGAAGCAAATACATACTAACAGCTAACTGATACCCTCATTCAGACATCAGGGACCCTTGGTAAGAGGTCAGCTTCCAAATTCCATTCAAATAAAAATGTTTAGTCCTTCACAATGAAGAACATAAAAAGACCCCTGCTGGAGAAGCATCCTGTTTGCCATAATGACCAACCAGATGACTTCAGGGAGCTAAAGAAGGAAAGCATGAGTGCTTTATCCCACTGTCTGTCACCAACAAACAGTACTTGAGGCATAGCATAGGAAGTGCTTTGTAACATGAAGTCCAAAGAAATTAAATTTACCAAATAACTGAAAACTTTGATTTCAATATGGCTTAACTATGACAAGCTTTTTCTGAATTATGGCCGATGTCCTTGTCATGCTCTAGTACCTAGACTGATGTAAGTCTGTTTGATTTAAATAGAAATTACTATGATACAGATTTGTCTAGGACCAATATTCAACATGAGTTTCAGTAGGCAAATAACGTGCACACACTATTTTTAAAAACCCTTTCTCTAGGGTGGCTCCCCCCCCCCAAATGCTCAACAACCTTGGTCTGCCTTAGGTGCTGGCGGGGGTTGCTATGCCGCTGTCATTCTCCCCTCCCCCTCTGCCCCCAAAGCTGAAAAGTACAGTTACAGCTCGTCTGTGGTTTTAATAATTTCATAGGGGAGGCTTGGTTTTGTAACCTAGGTATGTTGCGCTCTGGCTCCAATGAATAAAATATACGATAGGATCATATCTGAAGCGCAGATACCAAGAGAATACTGTAAAGTGGAGCACTCATCTGTATCCTGTGTGAGATTTCAACTAGATGCTATAAACAATCCTATTTTATGAATTATACCTAAACAACAACTTGTTTGGTTAAGTTATAAATGGCTTGCATATGCCTTTATAGTTGCAATTCTAGTACTGATATTAAAGCTGTTACTGTAGCTCTGGGGTTCTGATCAGTAATTATTAAACTACCTATGAGTATATCTGGGTTCTGAAGTAGTAGCAGGATGTCACCTGGGAACCTACAAGTCTGGATGTCCCCAGGTAAACCCTGTGGGAAGCATAAATCCCTAAACTGAAAGCTACACTATAGAAGTCTAATGGAAATCTCAGTTGCTTCATGATCAACTTCTTAGGAGATATTTAAGGTTTCTTTTCACTTGAGAGCTAGGAGGAGAGGAGAAACACTGGCTGAACATAATAGTAATTCAAACGTATAGTCTCTCAAAATAGTTATCATGGCTAGAAGCCACAGGTAGACTAATTATCCATGGACTAATTAACCTCCTAATTTAATCAGAGGAGTGAATAAAGAAGTTGCTAATTTACTTAGGCAATGTGCCTTATTATTTTATTTTAAATGATCTATTGCAGAACTTCACTCAGAAAACCTAGCTTAATATTGAGAGAACTGATTAACAGCCCAGTCTTTACACGTTACACTCATTAAATAGATATTGCAAAATTAGTCTCTGTACAGTACACCAAGTAAGTGTAGTGCAGATCACCATGCAAATCAACCCCATCATTGGAAAGTTCCATGCCAATACAAGGAGCATATGGTGATGGCTTGTAGGGATGGACAAATTTGCTCCACTGTAATTTTGCATCTGTCTGATTTCTCATTCCATTCCATTTCCATGTGTGAATTTTTTATCTACAACTTTTAAAGGTTTTTTTGAGGTATTCCAGTGGGTGATACCTCCTACTCTTCTCTTTTGTCTTTTTCAAGTAGGTCTAGACATTTGGAATGGCTAGAAAGCATGTAGCTGCTGTACACATTACAAACGGGGCATCAAACGTTGAGCTCAGGATATGATATGATGCCATGTCATCTCTTCAAACAGAAATAAAGATGGCTGCTCCTTATACCCATGGTAGCAGCTCCCCCCCCATACAATGCAAGGACATATATGCCATTCCAACATGTCCCGTCCTCTCAGAGGTTGTTATGGCCTCATTTCTAAACTGTAAAAGGTAAATGGAAAGGGAACCCTGACCGTTAGGTCCAGTCGCGGACGACTCTGGGGTTGCGGCGCTCATCTCGCTCTAAAGGCCAAGGGAGCCAGCATACAGCTTCCAGGTCATGTGGCCAGCATGACTAAGCTGCTTCTGGCAAACCAGAGCAGCGCACGGAAATGCCGTTTACCTTCCCACTGTAACGGTACCTATTTATCTACTTGCACTTTGATGTGCTTTTGAACTGCTAAGTGGGCAGGAGCTGGGACTGAGCAAGGGGAACCTTCTGATCAGCAAGCCCTAGGCTCTGTGGTTTAGACCGCAGAGCCACCCACGTCCCTATTTCTAACTGTTCTAAGTGGCTAAAACCTGGAGAAAGTGAGGAAGGGGAGCCCTTGGGCCATATCACAGAATTAAATTGGAATGCAGATGCCAGACCAGATCACATCCAATCAGGAGCTGTGTACCTCTGGTTATGAACTTAATTCATTCCAGAGGTCCGTTCTTAACCTGAAACCATTCTTAACCTGAGGTACCACTTTAGCTAATGGGGCCTGTCGCTGCTGCGCGATTTCTGTTCTCATCCTGAGGTAAAGTTCTTAACCCAAGGTACTACTTCTGGGTTAATGGAGTCTGTGTTTGTAACTCGAGCTGTTTGTAACCCGAGGTACCACTGTATAAAGTGAATTCACTCCTGACTGCAGATCTCCCTCACCAATGCACCCCAAAATCCTCAAGCATCTCTTGTGCTCTTCTAATGAAAAGACAATTTGTAATAGTGTTCTAATTCTGTGAGCAAGATTAAGATTTGGCTTTCACGTAAAATATTTACTTTGCACATGAAAACATATGATGATGTCACTGGATGTTATTTAGGGACATCCAGCAGTTCACTATAATAAACTCTAAATCAAATTAAAAGTTAAACTTGCTGAGTATGTTTGGAATTATTTCAGAGCAAGAAACTGCTGTTCTGTTATTCAAAGTTGCCCTGAGTCTTTGTGAAGTGTATAAAGCAAAAAAGTGGTGTTTTTTAATACTGAAACTGAAAATAGGTGCTAATGGTTATGATAGAAATTTAATGCTAAAACACAGAAAAAGGTAACTCAGTCTCTGACCTTTTTAAAAATACCAGGAAATTTTTATTATTATTATTTTGACAGGCAATAAACACATTTTCCCTACAGGTGCTTAAGTATGTCATTCTAATACCTGGAATCTGATCACCTTTGACAGTGAAAACTCACGAGAGTCATTAATAGATGCAAACAGAATGTAAGTATCAAAGAAGGGTCTCAACACCCCTAGCAGTGAGAGCACATAGCTATTATCACATAGGAGCAAACTTGGGGTATATCCAAAAAGTAGCAGCTTCCCAGGTCATAAAAATAGCATAGTTTTATCTGGATTTTATGGATATCTCTTGCAGTTCTGCGATAGCTTTAAATGGGTTTCAACGTTTTCATTAAATTAGAAAGTAAAACTGCAAAATGTTGGTCAAATCAAATTCCAGAAAATATTTTCATACTCTTTTATACAGATTTACATTTGTAATCAAAGGCAAACATTTTGAAACATTACTTTCATTTTTATGAATAAGCACTCTGGTGCTAATTAAGTATTTTTTTAAAAAAACAAAAAACCAACCAGCCAAATATTCTGAATCCCCCACACACTGGCAATATCATGCCTACTAGTGTGCTGGAACACAGTGAGATGCAGACATTTTAAAAATGCAATGCTCCCAGGAGTTTGGAAATTCAGTTGCAATTCAACTTACAGTAGGTTATAGCTAAAGAGCAATTATTAGGTAGTGCCAGGCAGGGGTGCCAACTTGAATAAAATATTGGGAGGGGGCAGGTAAGCCCTGCCCTGCATAGTTGGTCACATGGGAATGCTCTTCAACTTGGGGAGCAGCCCCCTTAAATATTTGTTTGCGGGTGTGTGTGTGAAGGGACTCCAGCCCCTAGGTGTTGGCTCCCATGGTGCTAGGAATCACCCATTTGACAGTATGTTTTTAATTCATCCCAGAGACTTATACTTGCAAATTCTGTGAATGTACGTGTCTGTGTGTACATGGCAAAAAAGGATCTATGTTATTTGAATAAAATTATTAAAAGATTCTGCTGATATCTGATCTCTAGCAACCACGCTGTTCTCATTAGCACCACTTTGGGGCTAAATGTGTTTTCAGCTTTTTATTAATTTTTAGTCCTCTTTTTAGTACTTTTATTAGTTTTAAGAGTAGCTCAGAGGGTTTACAGCCAACACTATTCTCCTAGCAACTGTGGGATGATTGTTACTTTTGTTACTTTTTGGTATGCAGAATTTTCTTTTATTTATAGTTCTGTATAACAGAGGAGTTGCTTGTTTGATGTTATGAGATGTAATTATGTATTTTAAACTTTGTTATCCATGATTTTGTATGTTGTAATTCACCTAGAGGCTCCGCTGTAGGCAACACACAAACCTAATAAACAACAGAGGTGGCAGCTCAAATAAAGGCCAGTTTTTAAGTTGCAACGCCAAGTGTATCTATCAGCAAGCAACTCCCATTGAAATACATGAATCTTATTTCAGAATAAATGGATTTAGGGTCAGGTTGTTAGTCAATTATTTGAGATATCCAAAAAGCTGGAGACAGCTCACAAGACAACAAGCAAGAAGGGAGGGAAGATGACCGAGTGAATTTGGGCGGCAACAATCAGCTGTAGAGCGTGGCCGCCTATGTGAAATGCACCACAGTGAGTCCTGGATTCTCAGACAACTTCTCCACCCACCTCTAGCATAGCCACAAGGAGGAGATTGAAAGCTTTTGCTGTCATTTTAGATTAACTGCAGTTCGAACCTAGACTGCTGTTAATTCAAATAATCAATAATTCAAATCTCATGATCTGGCTTGTTCCAATTATCCACTGTTAAGAATAAACCACAGTTTAAGGCCAATATGCTAAACTATGGTTTATCTAAAACAGAAGCGAAATGCAGCCAAATTCGGTTAACTTTCCATCCATATTTCCAGAGGTGTGACCCCACTAAGTTGCATCTGTGGACAGGAAAACAGAAGACAGACTTGTGAAAAATGAACCTCTTGCAACCCAACAGAAAATACCAGGTGAAAGTATGAATGAACGTCAGAACAGATTCATATATTCTGAGTACAGTGTTGATCGGTCTCCACCTACAAGATCTCATGATCTGCTGTCACACAGCTAATAGAATCTTTGGCCTCCCTTTCTGTCTTGCAACTTTTATTTTTCCTGTAAGTATGCAAGAGTTATCCATAGGGCAATGTATCTGCATATGGCTATATTCTGCTGTTTATTTTCTTCAGTAGGAGCACTGGTCTTGGGCACCTTTTTCCTTTCACCTCAGTCAACGTAACACACTGAGCCAGCACTGCCGGTTTATCCATTTGGAATCTTTATACTGAAGCCTTTTTATAGCCAGTCAATGTAATCCCTTTTTGTTCAATTAGCAATAGATTTGATTATGTGTAGCAGACACAAATGCAATAGTGAGTGACTAATACACTATTTAATCCAGGCCTCGAAGCCAAATACAGATTTCATTTCATTTTACTTTTACACTGTACAGTGAAAGGAGGTTACATTTTTCCGGCACCCAAACCATTACTCCCATTTGAGAACATGGAACCAGTAAGAGGAAAAAAAATGAAAATTCTATTCTACAAACCAGGGGCAAAAAAAAATTCATAGCAACTTTTTAAATCATTTGTTTGGATTTTTTTTTATAAAAAAAGATTACCTTATCTTTAGATACTGGCCTTGTGGTGACTCTTGAGCAGTCTCTGCTAGTTAGGGGAACCCCTTTTACCACATCCTAGAGACAATGTATTGATCTCCCATAAGCAGTGTGGGTTTTTTCCTGGGGAGACACAGGGGTACGCATACCCCTAAACATTTTGTGAATCTTTGTACTTTCGTCCATTTATTTTATTTTCCCCGATTTGAACTATAAAATGTTGATTTTCCTGAGTCAAAATGAGAGTAACCTTAAACATATTTTAAGAGGGGGGGGGGAAGCATTGCCGATGAGAATGACCTCACCTAAGAATGATCACCTACAAGTTCTAGTTGAGGAATTTTGGCCAAGAGATGCTTGATATGTGTACTATTGCCCATTCCCCCACTTTGAACTGCAGGCCCTCATGTGATGTTACAAAATACTATTGAAACTCAAACACAGGTGCTATCCAATACAGACAAGCCCAAGGTCCCTTTTAGATACGTGAAACTTGTCAGGCGGTTCTTTGGAATCTGGCATATGCATCCATGTCCCTCCCAATCCTATAGGAAGAGACTTCTAAGGACTCTCCACTGGGATTGCCCATTGTGCAGTGGATTCCTCAGAAGTCAATTCATTACTGCTGTTGCTTACTCTGTACCGTATAGTCCAAGGCAGATTTCAAATAATTCGAAATAGCAATTCCCTGGTAGCCACAGGTGTTTATTTATTTATTTTTTAAAAGTTCTTTGGTGCAGGACCTCTTACACATCCAAGCCAAATACTGTATTCTATTGTTTTTTTTTTACAGTATTTTATGTTTTATTATACTTGTATATTTGGTTGGATACAGCCCTGATATTTTATATGAATGGCCTGTAAGTATTTTTTATAAATAAAAAAAATAAAACTACTAGGCCAAATATTCTCTGGGATTCTCAGTACATTCACTATGATGATATGGCCATCTACCATATCCAGCCGAGAAATTATGACCAAATAGAAGCATGAAGAAGAAAAAATAGGTGAGGAGGGACCAATTGAAAGAAAAAATTAAGGAAGGAGATCTCTAGATGAACAGGATACACATATTTTATTGATCCCTATGCATTTTGAACTGAGTTCTTTCAAAGAGGCACTCTTGAACATTCAATTCAGACCTAGCCTCTTTTGCTAAATAATTCAGGATCAGAAATGTAAAAAAGAACTGATTTCTGTTCTGAACTATTTTCATTTTGCATGCAGCGCTGTCTCCATTCTGCTACAGTTTTGTTTCTGATTTTTTAAAAATACAGTGGTACCTCTACTTACGAATTTAATGCGTTCCGAACACACATTTGTAAGTCGAAAAAAATTGTAAGTCGAATCCCATAGGAATGCATTGGGAGAAAAAATTCGTAAGTAGAAGCAACCCTATCTAAAACTTCGTAAGTAGAAAAAATCCTATCTAAACCGCATCCAAGATGGCAGACGGAGCTCCATTCATGAGTAGAAATATTCGTAAGCAGAGTTATTCGTAAGTATGCTTTTCATCTCACTATCTGTTGGGACGGAATTTTACATAATTAATTATGTAATTTATTATATTTCCCCAAACCAATGCAATGGAAACGAAATGGGAATGTGGTGGTGGTGGAAGCGAACATAAGCAGTTATGTTTTCAGCAGACTGAAAACAATAGCAACAGTAAATATGAATAGTTATTGGCCAGATGGCTTTTTGTTCTGGACATGGGACAAATAAGCAAATACCAGTAATTTGCACTCCTGTTTCTGGCTAAATTCTCATACATCCCTATTCTGGATATGCCAACTCTGACACATGAGTTTTTATTACACGACTTACTGCCATAGCATTCAGGGAGGGGCATTTCAATATCAGAAGTAGCACAAAGAAATTACAAAAATAAGTGCTTCTGCAGATGCTATAGACAAGGATTCATAAAAACAGCCCCACTCAAAACAGAAAACATATAACCACTCAGATATCATGGCTGTGATACATTCCTCATGTTTGTGTCTGAAAATGGTTTCTCTTTACTAATGGGGCCTTACACAGAAAAGCTTTTCCTTAACTGGTCAGCTGATGAGCAAATTGCCAGGTGATAATAGGAAGCAACGAAAACAAAGATTTCATTTCTGATGTAGCTTCATGTCTAAGCTCTTAACTGCATGTCAGTCTCCAATGACTGTAAAGAATCACTGGCGTACTTCAGGATGAAAAAGTATTT
Organism: Zootoca vivipara; assembly: GCF_963506605.1. NCBI lineage: Eukaryota > Metazoa > Chordata > Lepidosauria > Squamata > Lacertidae > Zootoca > Zootoca vivipara. The sequence goes on along the minus strand of NC_083278.1, from coordinate 35,843,782 downwards.
CATCTCTACCTCTGCCTGCAACCCGAAATCGTACAAAGGTTAACTATGACTCACGACAATAATTCTACCAGAAAGCCTGAAGCACAACATTAAAAAGTGATCTGATGCTGATTTTGAAAAGACTTTCTGGGAAAGCACATAGCTGGGCAAAAATGTCTGAGTCTTTTAAAATTATAGGATTTCCTTTTTCAGTATTTGTAAATACAGTAGTCTTTTAGACATTAAACACAAAAAAATGCCCCATAATCGCGAGATGCAGTGGAAATGTTCCAGAAACCATAACTTTCTCAATTTTTAAGAAAGTTAGAAATTAAAATTTCATAGCCTGAGTGTAAAACTGAGAGTATTCAGCATGTGTGTAATGTTTCAGACATAGCTAGGAATTGGGAATTTTAAAGGTACTGCAATTTCTCCTTAGGGCAAGCGAAGTCAGAGAGAGAGGAGGTATAATGCTGAAGAAATGTTTACGTACAATGTGAATAAAAAGCTAAAGGTAAAGGACCCCTGATAGAAGTCCAGTCGTGACCAACTCTGGGGTTGCGGCGCTCATCTCGCTTTACTGGCCGAGGAAGCCGGCATACAGCTTCCGGGTCATGTGGCCAGCATGACTAAGCCGCTTCTGGTGAAACTAGAGCAGCACACAGAAACGCCGTTTACCTTCCCACCAGAGCAGTACCTATTTATCTACTTGCACTTGACATGCTTTTGAACTGCTAGGTTGGCAGGAGTGAATACTTACTGATAAAAGTCTTTAAGAGACTAGGAGAAATATTCAGAAATCTATACAATGACCATGCATTTTTGGTGATGTACTCATTGCACGGAATAATCTGCGATGTCAGTCTTTCTGCTTTGAAAACTGATTTCAGAGATACACCTTAAGGATATTTTATAAACTAGGGCAAATCACAGTTAACAGGCAGGCATCTCTATAAATGTCGGCATTTTCAATCATTGTCAGCTTCATATTCTTAAAAAGTAATGACCTAAGAATAGACACTAGAGTAATTCTAGTGGGACAGAACTATTCACATTTTCATTATGATGAAGACACTGAAAAGGCTACTGTACAGTGGAAAGAGCTTCCTTTCACTTTACTAAATTAATCTGAATTGCTAAGACTACTTAATGACTATTCAAGAACTGTTCTTTCTTAATTATGGCAATTCTATGGATGACTGGTAGTCTCTTTAATATTTGAATATAATTTTTATCTGACTATAATTGCAGGAGATTGGAGCAAGAGTGCATATTTCCCACTAATCTCCAAGAGGAACATCACTATGAATCAGTTGTTAATACCCTTCTGTATATTAAATAGTTAATTTTGGCTGGATTATGACTCGCAGTTCCAAGTGGATACTACTGTGCAGCGATTGTTGCTGGTTTTGCGAAAGCACCATGCTGCAGAGGAAATGTTAGTCCATACCTCTTAATCCAAGTATGAATATTAAATGGGATGCTTCAATTAGGAGCTTATTTTTAAGAATATTAAGATTTCAGTGGTTTTAATATCATATTTATGACTGTTTATGATATTTTCAAATGATGCAACACACACAGTAAATGTGATGTATACGTTTTCTAAACTGACAGATGATTGGGAGGGCAGAATAAGAACCCATGCCAAGGATTTCCGAAAATCTGCAACATTGTTTCTTCCATCTGCGTGAATTTCTGCTGTATAATACGAAACCTGCCTTATGTGCAGAAGCAGAACCTACATTAGTAAGCATTCAAGTCTTATTAAATTACCTGACAAGATGTAATTTGTCTGTCATTTAACATACACAGTCTGTCACTGACATAATGCTAGTAATATGTTAACAAATGAAATAAAGTCAATCGACTTCTTCCAGCAGCATATTTTTCCTCTTACAGAGCTTTAGTTAGTTAGTTAGCATCTCTAGCATCTCACTTTTCAAGTCATCTGACTTCCTAGTTAGCCCTTGAGAGCAAGCATCCCACAGCCAGGGTTGTTGTTGGGTTTCTTCAGTATAGTGTGCCCAAACTCTACACTGGTATTGGGGAGGGGGAGCTTTAACTCCCCCCCCCCCTGCTCCTTGTGCAATTTACTTAGGAAAATAGCTTCCATTTCCTTCAATGGTAGCTTCCTCCCCCCTATGGAAATTGCAGAAATGGGGTCCTGGATCAGACCTTAGAGGGGGCAAAAGGTTAGTTCTTCTGAGAAGCTAGGCTGCTCCCTCCCAGTTTCACTGATAGAATCCATTACGTCAGGCTGTAGCAGTGAGGAAGTAAAAAGAAGCAGGGGCACATCTTGGGAGACAAGCAATGGCTGGCTTCTCTCCTCGAGTTTCCTGCACCCCAATTAGACATCAAAATAACTTGTATCTGTTGTGCTTATTTTCTCCTCCCTCCCACTCTGTTTTCCTTTTGCTTTGTGCCTTTTCAGATGGCAAGCTTAAGGTCAAGGACTGCATCGTCTGTATTTATCTGTAGAATATGCAATGTCTACCCAGAGATACCAGGGGACGCGGGTGGCGCTGTGGTCTAAACCACAGAGCTTAGGGCTTGCCGATCAGAAGGTCGGCAGTTTGAATCCCCGCGGTGGGGTGAGCTCCTGTTGTTCGGTCCCTGCTCCTGCCAACCTAGCAGTTGGAAAGCACATCAAATGCAAGTAAATAAATAGGTACCACTCTGGCGGGGAGGTAAACAGAGTTTCTGTGCACTGCTGTGGTTTGCCAGAAGCAGCTTTGTCATGCTGGCCACATGACCAGGAAGCTGTCTGCGGACAAACGCCGGCTCCCTCAGCCTTTAGAGCGAGATGAGCGCCGCAACCCCAGAGTCGTCCGCAACTGGACCTAATGGTCAGTGGTACCTTTGCCTTTACCCAGAGATACCAGTGAGTTTTTCAGCCTTATGTTGCCTTCCCTCCCACATCTACAGACTGAACGTGGATGTCTGAATAGTAGTCCTTATGTATTAGTTCTTCAGACATCTAGACATTGTGGAGTTGATCTAGCATGACTATGCATGGCAGAGGTGGGGCCAACTATGCAGCCCCACTGCTTGTTCTACCTATGTACCCGCATAATGCAGGTAATGTGACAGCTGCTCAGGTGTTTGGGATATTCTGTGATTTTTATTATGCCTTTTGTTTTTGAGAGGGCAGATGTTAAGACCAGCAACTTTCTTAGAAACAAATGATAAGACAGGCAAACTTCCCTACCCAATTTATATTAAAGCTACAGGAAATTCATCTACAAATAGCTCTCATCTCTGGCTTCCTCATAACAGAAATGTAATTTAGTTCCTCAAACACAGAAACTCTCACTTTCACTCCTAAATACACGGAACCACCATTGAAGGCTTTGACCTAAATTTAATGAGTGATTAGAAAGTTTCTTAATGCCACTGTCCTTGGATAGGTTCAATGCAGTGTTAGTAACTTTAACAAAGGGCTCAATTTCAAGCTGTGATTAAACTTTGTGCTCCAATTCTGCTGGCATTTCGTAGATGATGATGGAAGGTATTTATTAGTTCTACCTGTTCATTTTAACACTTCAAGAGGGTAGTATCAATTGACAAAGCAATTGTGAGTTATGTTTACTAAAATTATGTACAAATGTTTGGGGGGTTAAGAAGAGGGGGGGGAAACAACCCTAACTTTTCTCTTGTTTCATACATTAAGTATGCTGCGAACACCACTGGGTTCAGTCTCATAGCAGTTATTCTACTGCAATGAAAAAGTGCCCTGGAACCTTTTTATATCCTGACTAAGCATGACAAGATACATTTTTAAGACTTGCAATGACACTATTCCTATTTGGTGCAAAGGAAAAGGTGAAATTTCACAAGAATTTTTTCCCCATTAGCTCTGAGTGCGTTTGTCATCGTTAATTGAAATGCTAATAATGCAAACTATTCTATACAAATTAAAATGCATCTTTAAAAAAAGAATAATCTAGAGTTATAATGAATGCCAATTAACTTTATGTTGGAAATAATCTTATTATATATAAACAGAACGCTCGATGAGCATGATAAAAACAACTATGTGATAAAAAGGCTAATAAAACAAAATGGTAGATCTTTTTTAATAAAACAACAACAACTTGATTGCCTAGAGGTTACATAAACATATATTTATTTTCTCAACTTTGGAGATCAGCAGTTAAAATACCCTTAACCTTTTGGGAGTAGTGAAACATATAAGGAATTTCTGCAGATTAGATACAATTAGTTTAAAAATGTATGCCTTTTTCTGGAGAAACAGTGATACACAGTATGATTTATAGATATGTAGCTATAATGACCGTGAATGTTAGTAGTAGTATCTTCATTTATGAATGATTATTAATGGAGAGTAAGTACAGGCAACAATCAATTGACTGCAACCGTGACTATTCCGGAAGCAGCCAGAAAAGGGGGCAGAATGAGCTTACAAACACATTGCCAACGTGTGCGCGTGGGGGGGTCAGGAACGCAACCCTAGTGCAAAACGGCCATTGCCTGTACAGTACTGTAAGAAATACAGAAAAAGCATTTCTGATGCTGCAGAGTGATTCTCCCCTCCAAATTAAGCAACTCTGGTGGAAAATCAAAACACTGATGGATTCCTCCACCCCACCCCACCCCCCAAAAACGACCACCTTAGTATTCTGCAAGGAAGGTGATTTCCTACTTATCAATTAGGTATTAATAGGTTGCTGGGCAAGCTCATCAGTAAAGGTAACAGAAACTTTTTCATGGGAGACTGTAACACATACTTCTGAGTGTAACCTTGCAGACACACATTTGCTTTTGGTCTCATGTTCAGTCTCATGTTTGCTTCTTATGCCGGTGAATGTGCACAGATACGTCATCACCTTCGTCATGTATTAAATTTCTAACCTGCCCTTCATCCAACGATCACAGTTCGTTTTACAATATAAATATGATGTATCCCCAATATATACTAGTTGTGTTTCATGATGGAACTGGAATCTGAGCATTTCTCTGCACTGCTAGGTGTGCAGAAGGGAGAATCACTGCTCCCCCAGAAGTCTGCAGTTGCTGGAGGCAACCATCCAGATCTTTAGCCAGTCTTTGGCATCTCTGTTGATTACTGGTTTGTGTGCAGGGTACTGACAGCTAGATCAAAGAGGGCAAGTAATAGAAGAGCAGAAGATTTCAAATCTCTGAAAGAAACGTAGCCCCATCTCTATCTCCCCCCCCCCCGCAACTTCAGGCATGCAAGGTTTTAGGCAGTTTATATCTGAGAAGTATCAAGACCACCGGGTGTGTGTGTGTGTGTTTCTGTGCGTATGTACACAAAAATACAATAGATAAGGTAGTGAATATGATATTTCCCAATCTCTCTATGTGTAAGTCATAACTATACATAACATTAATCAGTCAGTCATTTATCAGTCATTTATCAGTCATTTATCAGTCATTTATCAGTCAGTCAATCACCCATTTCCACCACCCTTCTGAGTGATCCCCCCTCCCCATCCCCACCCCTCCCCACCCCTTCTCTACATAAGTGCCTGGAAACTTCCATTTCACTGTATCTGAAGAAGTGTGCATGCACACGAAAGCTCATACCAAAATAAAAACTTAGTTGGTCTTTAAGGTGCTACTGAAGGAATTTTTTTTATTTTACTTCGATCCAGACCAACACGGCTTCCTACCTGTAACCATAACATTAATGAAGAAGTACTAATTTCAACTCTATGGATAAGTATCTTAAGGCAACCAATATGCCATAATTTGCAAGAAATCTAGCAACTTTAACAAGTTTGTAGCTTGTTGAATGGTCCATGCAGGTTTCCTTTTTCGTTTTAAGTGAAATTTGCTCATGAAAATAGGAAGAGTGAAAGCAAACCAAACACCTAACAGCATGTGTTAAAATTATCTATTTGATTAATTACAAAGACCTATTGCCTTCAGACCTAAGATTAGAATAAATTGCAAAATGGCTGTCCAACGAGGCCTTACAAATAGCGGAGGAGAGGAGGCAAGCAAAATGCAAGGGAGATAGGGAAAGATACAGGAAACTGAATGCAGATTTCCAAAAAACAGCAAGGAGAGACAAGAGGGTCTTCTTAAATGAGCAATGCAAAGAAATAGAGGAAAACAATAGAATGGGGAAAACCAGAGATCTGTTCAAGAAAATTGGAGATATGAAAGGAACATTTCGTACAAAGATTACCATAATCAAGGACAAAAGTGGTAAGGACCTAACAGAAGCAGAAGACATCAATAAGAGGTGGCAAGAATACACAGAGGAATTATACCAGAAAGATATGGAGGTCTCGTACACCTCAGGTAGTGTGGTTGCTGACCTTGAGCCAGACATCTTGGAGAGTGAAGTCAAATGGGCCTTAGAAAGCATTGCTAATAACAAGGCCAGTGGAAGTGATGATATTCCAGCTGAACTGTTTAAAATTTTAAAAGATGATGCTGTTAAGGTGCTACACCCAATATGCCAGCAAGTTTGGAAAACTCAGCAATGGCCAGAGGATTGGAGAAGATCAGTCTACATCCCAATTCCAAAGAAGGGCAGTGCCAAAGAATGCTGCAACTACCGCACAATTGCGTTCATTTCACACGCTAGCAAGGTTATGCTTAAAATTCTACAAGGCAGGCTTAGGCAGTATGTGGACCGAGAACTCCCAGAAGTGCAAGCTGGATTTCGAAAGGGCAGAGGAACCAGAGACCAAATAGCAAACATGCGCTGGATTATGGAGAAAGCTAGAGAGTTCCAGAAAAACGTCTACTTCTGCTTCATTGACTATGCAAAAGCCTTTGACTGTGTCGACCACAGCAAACTATGGCAAGTTCTTAAAGAAATGGGAGTGCCTGATCACCTCATCTGTCTCCTGAGAAATCTCTATGTGGGACAAGAAGCTACAGTTAGAACTGGATATGGAACAACTGATTGGTTCAAAATTGGGAAAGGAGTACGACAAGGTTGTATATTGTCTCCCTGCTTATTTAACTTATATGCAGAATTCATCATGCGAAAGGCTGGACTAGATGAATCCCAAGCCGGAATTAAGATTGCTGGAAGAATTATCAACAACCTCAGATATGCAGATGACACAACCTTGATGGCAGAAAGTGAGGAGGAATTAAAGAACCTTTTAATGAGGGTGAAAGAGGAGAGTGCAAAATATGGTCTGAAGCTCAACATCAAAAAAACCAAGATCATGGCCACTGGTCCCATCACCTCCTGGCAAATAGAAGGGGAAGAAATGGAGGCAGTGAGAGATTTTACTTTCTTGGGCTCCTTGATCACTGCAGATGGTGACAGCAGTCATGAAATTAAAAGACGCCTGCTTCTTGGGAGAAAAGCAATGACAAACCTAGACAGCATCTTAAAAAGCAGAGACATCACCTTGCCGACAAAGGTCCGTATAGTTAAAGCTATGGTTTTCCCAGTAGTGATGTATGGAAGTGAGAGTTGGACCATAAAGAAGGCTGATCGCCGAAGAATTGATGCTTTTGAATTATGGTGCTGGAGGAGACTCTTGAGAGTCCCATGGACTGCAAGAAGATCAAACCTATCCATTCTTAAGGAAATCAGCCCTGAGTGCTCCCTGGAAGGACAGATCGTGAAGCTGAGGCTCCAATACTTTGGCCACCTCATGAGAAGAGAAGAATCCTTGTAAAAGACCCTGATGTTGGGAAAGATTGAGGGCACTAGGAGAAGGGGACGACAGAGGACAAGATGGTTGGACAGTGTTCTCGAAGCTACGAACATGAGTTTGACCAAACTGCGGGAGGCAGTGCAAGACAGGAGTGCCTGGCGTGCTCTGGTCCATGGGGTCACGAAGAGTCGGACACGACTAAACGACTAAACAACAACAACAACTCTTCCTCTAGAAAGTGTATGTTTGGCAACACTTAACATCCTAAGTTATTCTCTGGTTTATTTTTAAAAATACTGTATGCATTTAAATAGAACGCCTGTGTTGTCTTTGATGTATGGTCTGTTTAGATTAGAACAAGAATAGTCTAAATCACATTTCATGGATAAGGAAGAACTGGTAACATAGTTATTAGCAACTATGTTCAAACAATCGTATTAGCTTAATAAGAAAAAATATGAACAAGACTTTTGCCAACACATACAGTCCCTTCTACAGTGTGTGCAATCAAACCAGGAAGCCTCTAATTAACCATAGTTTCCTAATTTGTCCAAACTGGAAAACTATGATTGCCCACTTTGGAAGAAGCAAGTGTATTAAATTAAACTGGGTTAATATCCTAACTTGTTTGGATGAAATAGGAAACTATGGATAATTATAAATGGTGCAGACTTTTTTCTCTAAAAAAATGCTAAGTGGAATTAATATAATATAATAATAATATAATAATTTCTTGGTTTGATTGCTTGTACTGCCAAGAGTTGTGGCAGGGCAGTCTACACAGACAAAATTATGCATTCATATCTCAGCTTATTAAGCCAAGATACAATTTTCCAAACCAGGCTAATATGTGACTGTATCTGCAGAATTGTTTTGGGTGTGGAATTAGTATTCTTAGATTTATAAGCCACAGATGTTGCAACTAGGGACTGCATTTTAACTTGCCATTTATGATGAGTGCATGCACCATAGTAATTGCATCTCAGAAATGTTACTTACGCCATACTGGTGATTTCACAACAACTATGGAAGTCCACTGGAGCATGCAGTCAAGCCTATGCAGAGTCAGGAGAATTCAAGAAATGTTGGATTGGGAGTAAGGGCAGGGTTGTTTACTTTCAGAACTTTTTAGTATATTGTGTCGTTTTGCAAAGTTGTATTTCTCTTTTGGTTAAAAGTCATGTTGACCACTTTGTGAAACAGCACAATATACTAAAAACAGTACTCACCTAGACCTTTGTCCTCTGGCTCCAGGTTTCAGTGGATTTCCAGAGTTGATGTGATATTACCAGCATAGATCATGATGCTTAGGCTGTTTACTTCAGACCACATATGTGGATGTTCATAGTAGGACTGAAGAGGGCTGGACCTATGAAAAAAATTGAAAACGTATATTTCAAATCAATAGTAAATTAACTTATTCTCAGTCGCCCTTTGGAACAGGCATTTGATATGCATCCTTGCAGCTAACTCATTTCTGTAAGCATCTACATAGGGCCCAATGTCAAGACACAGCTAACTGGAAAGGACAGAAAGTTGCAATGCAGCCAGGAAGCAAGTCCAGTTATAAGGCTCACACTAGACTCTGATCACTGCAAGTCTGTCTTCCTTTGAATAAACATATTCCCAGACATCTCTCCCTTTAAAACCTGCCCAGCCCGCTCAGAGGGCTTTGAAGGAACACAGAGTTGCATTCAGTGCTGCATGAGCAGAGTTATACACATGCAACACAATTGGCCCTCTCCTCCCTCTGGCAGCCCTCCCCATGCTCCCTATAGTGTACTCCAAATGGCTCCTCAACCCTCTAGGACAGATTTTGATTGTGTGCAGGGGGTTGGCAAGGAGGAAAAGTCCTACTGCGCAATCAGAAGTCTGTCCCACTTGAGCAACAGCAGTGTTGGGAGATTCCATGTATATATATATATATATATATATATATATATATATATATATATATATATATATATATCTTCCCCAATTAACAGGGACAGGGATCAGGATGAGCCCCTTCCACCCATAAGCATTAAAACTGTTTGCATGCCCTTTTTGTGTATTTCAATAAAACTGTTTGCATGCCCTTTTGTGTATTTCAACTTTTATTTTAACACTGTTGTTCCATATTACTCTATAGATGGGAGTCTGCACAGTAGCAAATGCTAGCCTCCTTGTTATCCTCCGACTGTCACTTGTTATTTCATTGGCTTATTGACAAATAGCAGATGGCTCCCTGAAAAAATTGCCACCTTGTTAATGGCAATGACAGACATGCTAGCTGCTGCATTTTGATATTTTTATGTTTGTGTTTCTAGATGCTTATATGATTACACCCGTTCTCTTCCTCTATTACAAACCATCAGCAAATGATCTGGAACGCTGTTTCAACAACGTTATTTTATACAACAGGAACAAGCCTCATACTGCAAACGCTCAACAGAGAGAAAATATGTACAACTATTATACCAGCTTACTCACCAAGATTTACAAAAATGGACCTCCCTATTAAATGGAGACGGGGGAGAGAGAGTATTTATGGCAAGTAACTCACAAGTCCATCATTGTAGTTTGCAGAATTAGCTCAAATGACATCCTCACAGGAAAGCACCTTATTACTGCGAAATCCGAAAGCTTAATAAATCTTAAAGAAAAACCAGACCCCCCCAAGAGTAGCTGTAATAAGCCAATTGCTGTAAATGTTACTGCAGCAGGCTCCCTGCTTTTGCAGTGCAGAGTGGGGCTTACATTCTGCCTTTCTATTTCAACTGAGGGTTACATCTTCTCAGCTGTAGATCTGGAACTAAGCCTATTATACGGTTAGTGGAAAGCTCCAATTGATTTTGGCTCAAGTCTTTCTGTATCCCAGCTTAGTTGTCTCATCTTCAGAAGCGGCACTGCAGTCATAGAGATTTCTTTTAAAACCACCACTAAACAAAATACAATACCTAAATAGTCAATGGATTTAATAATTGTCATGCCGTCTTTAGATCCAACTACTGATTGAACCATACCTATTTCTATGCATACTTCACAGTGACCATTAAAGTATGGGATGGGTCAAGCTTAATTAGCCTAGAAATCACATCTTACAATCTAAAAGCATTTTCCTCAGGATGTGTGTGGCTTGGTTAGGATTATTAACCAAGAGAAAGGCAATCTGTGCATCTTATTCTAGAACTGAGAAAGTATTTGAGCAAGGCTCTGGTTAATTTTGGAGGGTGCCTATCCTAAAGAGACTAGAGATGTGCGCTAGAGAAGTCACATGTTTCTCTCCAACTGCTCTGCAGCCTACTGATTTATTTACTTGCAAGGTTTGTATGCAATTTTTCCATATTCATTTATAAAATGGTTTACAATATAAAAGCATGATCCAATGCAAAGAATATAATAACTTAAAAACACATGAAAAGCAGAAGAACCGAGCAGTGAATAGCAGGACTATTGTCAATCCAAGGCAACATTTTTAGTCCAAGAGATCAATTTTACCCTACAGTGGATTCAAGGCCTGGCGCAAGATTTTGTCCACTTCTAAAAGTAAAGAAATAACGAGGTCAAACACGGCTTCTGTGGGAGGGCATTCTACATTATCCAAGCAAATTAGGGTCTCCTAGCAGACCCTAACCTTCCAACCACAAATGACATCCCTAGCAGGGTGTCACTAGGAAATCGCAAATAACTGTAGGGTGTTCATTTGGAAAAAGACATTCCCTGAGAAAGTCTGGACCGAGACCATTTCCAGGCCTAAACCTGTCTCCTCTGCTTCAATCATTCAATCAGTGGGTTACCATGTTGATTTGCCAATCCTGAGGAAAACAACTCTATTTACAGCAGATGGCTTGCCTTACACTTATTCTTTACCCAGGGACCCAAACACAACTTTGAGTAACAGGTACCATTTCCCCTCTTCCTAGGGATCTAACATCCTCTTGCTATTTCAGTTTCTCAAGCAACAAATAATGGAGCAGTGTGGCACTGAGGGCAGAGGAAACACAGGGTTAGTAGTGGCAGGTGCAAGTATATGTGTATCTATGCCTGACACAACCAACCAGGTGCTCCCATGCCCTTGCAGCCATGATGTTCTACCCAACTGCTGTCCCACTGAGTAGTTCCGTGGTTGTGCCCACCTTACATGCTGTTACTTAAAAAAAATCTCATACCATGGGTTGAATTTCTGGACACAGAAGAGACAAACAATTACTTACCATGGTTTGTTCTGCTTTTGTTTGCTATCTGCCGAACCCCCATGTTATGTATGCAGGCACTGTAGGCCAAAGCCAGACTGTATGCATGCAATGCAGGCCTAGGCTTCAGGCCACCTGGAGCTCAGGAGCTTCATCTGCATAACAAAAGACAGAGAGGATTCTAAAACCCTCCAATGACATTGTTAGTAGCTGGCAGGCAGGCAATCCCTACTGAGACAGGGCCAGTGTTGTGATTCGCTAACTGCAGCATTAAGGCGACCTATCACAGGTGGTATGTGTATTTTGCCTGGGCCGGCTTAAGGTATATATACTGGGCCAAGTGCCCCTGTTTGTCATTCTTGTTCTTCTTGTTCCTGATGTTCCAATAAATCCTTCTTGAGCTGAATCTCGGTCTTGGATCATGCCTGAACCCACCTACACTTCACCCTAGTTGAAGTAGTCACTCAAAGATTAGTTCATCAATTCAGAATAACAACAAGCAGCAGCACAACTTTGGGTTTGCAAACCAGCTTCCAACCATGGGTTGATACTCTGATTTGTAAGCTGCTGTAAGTTTCAACATAGTGTCAATCCATTGTTTGGCCTTATGTCTGAATGTAGCCACTGTCCGAAAGGCAGCACCAGTGTGCTTTTCCATCCAGGTACATAACCAGGAAACCACTCATAACAGTCTCAGACACAGACTATATAAAATTAGGAAGAACATGAAACAGCTGTAACTGCCTGGAATGCTTTGAACATGTATTTGCAACAACTTCCTCTTTAATTCATCACATAGTAAGAACAAAACATATGTGTTGTTTCCCTCCTACAGTTCCCGACAGAAATAATCCTGGTTTTCTTTCTTATCTGCAGTGAACACTGGAAAACTATTCCCTTGCTAAAGCAGGAGATCTTAGACTTAACATATAGATTCCAGAAACTGAACTATGAATTCCTGTTCTATGTGACTGTGCTGATCCTTATGGTGTGGACATTTGACTCTGCCCTGGCTTGGGCAGGGAGAACTAATTCAAGGGCCGCCATATAGATCTGGGTCATCTTGTAATACTTTAAAATTATTTTAGGAACAATTAGGATGCTCTAGAGAAATACACCCAGTGACAATTTGCAATTGCAATCAAATTTAGTGCCAATAGGGCCCTTACAGTTCTCTAATCCAACCCATTATAATGAGGGATGGACCTTGAATAGCATGGCTAAAACAATTTCAGCCAGTTACAATCACTGCACCACAATCACTGCATTGCAAGCCCTTTCTGAATTCTGTGCCCTTAATGATTTTAGGTTTTTCTCCCTTGATATTTCACATTTAAGCAACTTCCTTCTCTGTAATTTAGCTCTTTATTTAGCTCACAAAGTAAGCATTATGCTCTAAGTAGGTAGAGTATTTATCTTTTGGAGTCAGTTCCAGTTGCCCTTAGCAACCAACGCTTGAAGGAAAACCTTATTTTCATTTGGCAGTTCTGGGCAGACCCAAAGGGTCAATTTCATGGCTATTGCAGGAGGTGGGTCTTCAGCTTGAAAAGGTACAAGACAAGTCCTGCTTTCATTTGAATTAAAAATCACTGCTTCTTTTTAAAAATACTTTCCATGTCTTGTGACATTGCTGGCCAAAGGTTACAGATCATTCCCCAAACACATTATATGCATCTCAGCCTAAAAAAACATGGAGGTGAATTTCAGCTTGGTGTATAGCCAAGTCACTGCTCCGTCAAGTGTTGTGCAGAGCATTCTGATTCTGTTCTGACTCTACAGCCCTTCAGCAGCATGAATGAGTTGTTGTTGTTGTTTTTTAAAAAAATCTATTACACAAATCACAATGTGTACATGTTTGTCAAAACAAGAGAAAGAAAATGGCTTGACCTGAGGAATCAATCTTCTCAGATGAGAAGCACTATAATTATCACTTGTCATGTGTAGCTCTGAATGCACCAATAAAATAATTAAACAGCTATTTCATAAAATTAATTGAACATCAAGGGCATGCAGTGATCCATTTTGCAAAGACAGGACTTTCATGGCTTTCTTTGCCATGAACACTTCCAAAGTTTCCATATGGAACACTATATGCCTAAAGTCCAGAGCTGTATTACAGTATTTATTTTTTAAAGAAATTTCACAGCCTTGGAAACTGGGATAACTTTCTTCCAGTAATTTTATTTGCTTGTTTTTGTGGTGAGGGAACAGCAATGGACATTTTTTGGAGGAAACGAAATATATGCAAAGTTAATACAGCTTTGCAATTTTATCAGCATGAAATGAAATGCATTATGTATAATTTAGCACATAAAATTGTACTGTTCACTGTATTTATGAAATGTAAACATATAAATGCCTTAGTTTTATTGAAGCAATCATTACTAATAGATACATAGATGCAAGCTGTTGCACTCTAAGATAGTTTTTGCCAGTTGGAAAAACAAGTAACAAAAAGAAAAGTTGAAAAACTAAAACATTGTCATTATAAATTGTCACAAAAAATGAAGATTTTATTATCTGAGTTTATAAACAGTATACAGGCCTCAAGATTGCCATGCATAAAACAGAAGTAATTCATATTTTAGAGAAAATGCTTATAAAGTAAACATTCCCATAATGTAAAGAAGTGGTAATAAATCTGAATGTTTGGTTAAGCTTTATAATAATACCAAACCCTTCAATGGTATATCATCATGAGAAACACAAAGTATCACAGTTACTGTATGCAAACTTAGCTATTCCAAGACTCTATCTATTTGATTGATTTATATCCTGCTCTGTTCCAATAAAGGGTAAATCCTTGAAAATAGCTGCATAATTCTCGTTAGAGAAACACTATCTTAAATATCAGAATCTTGTATCCGATGGTGTGCCAAAGCTGATGGAAAACTGTATGAGACTTCCATCAGCAGGTGGAGAAGGGACGTGCTTTTTTTCTAAACCCCTCTTCCTCTTATACTGTTCCAAGCCCCCACCCACACCAAATCTTCTGGAGCAGATTGCAGGGATGCCGGGGGGGGGGGGAGGCTACAGCAGGAGGGGCAGTCAACTAAAATTGCCTTCCACTCTGCAGATAGAAACCTCTGTGGAGGAACACTACAGGGAACAATCCTCAGACAGACTCTGAATTTTAAACCTTGAGCTTTATAGACTTCAGAAAATAAAGGCTTGCATGAATTGCAGCTTCTCAGGTCTCCCATGTACTACGGTAGTTTGTTCCTTGATTATGTTCATGTCTTTTCAAACATTAATCAGTTTGTTTTCCTTGATAGAGAAGGTGAAAGCAACAGAAATAAGAGGATGGAGTACCTAGGCCTTGTTGCTTTTGAGGAGAAATGGCAGACTAAAAAATAGCACCTGGAGATGTTTAGTATTTTGCAACAAAGCGAATAAAAAGCAATCTGCTGTTCAGTAATTACCAGCCTTGACACATTTCGGACACTTCAGCTCTTTTCAGACATCCTGAGCATGTACAATGTATGTATATAGGATGTTTCAGAATAAGCCCCTTCAATGGTTATGCATAAGATCTAAGCTCCTCCTCTTGATCCCGTCCACCATTACATCTAAGGAAGACTGTTTGAAATTGCTTCTCGTGGACGCACATCCCCTAATTTCACGTGGGGTGGCAATCTTCATAGTGCAGGCTCTGAAACTCAGGGCTACCCTGACAGGGTAGTGTGTCCTAGACCTGGACCTGTTTTAATTCTTTCTATTTCATCTTTTAACTGAATGTGCCGAGCCTATTTTGGGCTATTTTATGCTTTACATATATTTGCATATTAGATTTTTGGTGCTGGCACCTAAATCTTTGCGTTATTGACTTAGGGTAATTTAAATGTTATCACACCAGCAATATTGCCTTGAAGTATGCTTTGTTGCTTGTCTCTGGCATTTTGTATTGTTTTATTTTGCTATGGCTATGGCTGTATGCTAACGCAATAAAGGTTTGAGTTTATGGAGCATAAGTCAGGGGCCAAAGCTAACATACCAGTTCTGTGCCC
Organism: Zootoca vivipara; assembly: GCF_963506605.1. Lineage (NCBI taxonomy): Eukaryota > Metazoa > Chordata > Lepidosauria > Squamata > Lacertidae > Zootoca > Zootoca vivipara. The sequence goes on along the minus strand of NC_083278.1, from coordinate 35,828,002 downwards.
CACATATTTAATTTTATGCAAGTTGAGTGTCTGAAGGGGGTATTAGTTTGAATAGTTTGAAACTGAATAAATTATTTAATATATTTATCACACGTATACAGATGGCCAAACAGATACCCTTAATTTCAGAATTGTTCCTCTAAGCAAACGTTAATTCTGTTGCACAAAATTCATAGGTACCACATGACTAAAGATTCTGCATTATGATGATGAATCCTTGTGGATATAATAAAAGTTTTATTCAGTCTCAAGTGTAGGTTACAATTGCTATAGCAACCAATTAGTATACATACCTATTTATAAAATATATGAGTTAGAAAGCTGGAAACTTAATCCAAATCAATGGATCAAATCAGCCTTTTCCTTGGCTACGGTATTTAGATCAATTATTTTAATTGCCTTGATTTAAATGAATGTACACTGGCAGCACTTTAAAGTACTTCTCCAGTGTGTTTAGAAATCCAATCAAATGCTGTAGCAATGCTATCATCACTAACATCGCTACCTTAGAATCTTTAATCCAGAAGATTTATAGAAGCAAGAATGGACTTTAAATATTACTTTAAAATACTGCTTTAAAAACCATTTCTCTCATCATTCCAAAAGAGAAAGCATTTCCCCCAACATTTCCATTTTTTCTATTTCTGGGTTTGGGAGGAAACAATCTCCTGTCCTCTTTTCCAGGCTTTCACATTCATTAATGTCAACAGGTATTTTATCTTGGGTTAAGAACAGGAGCATATCTGAAAAGCTATTTTTTTATATATACAAAGACGTAACCAAGGACACATGAAGCTTTATTTTAAGTGCCTGCTCTTTCCCCTTTTCATCTCTTTAAGAAGCCAATTAGTGAGCTGTATTTCTAGCAACTTGTGATTTGCAATAAGTAATTGTGGTCTAAGACTATTTTTTGACTGTAGCTATTTGCTGAACACCCACTTAGGGGGGGAAACCCGCACACCCCAGCAATTCAATACATTATGGTTTTTGCATGAAAGGAGCGGAAGAAAAGTTGACTATAGTCTAAGGCAGGGGTCCCCAGACTACGGCCCGGGGGCCACATACGGCCCCCGATGCTCTTTTATGCGGCCCCCAGGGACCCCTGCCCGCTCTTACCAGCGCAGTGCGACGCAGCTGCCGACTTCCAACCCGGAAAAGCGACAGAAATAGCTTGTGTGCATATGCAAACGTCATTTCCGGTGTACTTCCGGGTCGGAGGAGGCTTCTGCACATACGCACAAGCTATGTCCGGCGCTTTCCAGATCGGGAGTGTGCCAGAAATAGCGTTTGCACATGCGCATGGGCGTGCACAGCCGCACACTCCCCCGCGCGCTCCCCCACCCTCCGGCCCACCACGCAATCGGCACAGCGGGCATCCGGCCCAAAGCCGGGTAAGTTTGGGGACCCCTGGTCTAAGGAAGCAAAGAAACATAGTGTTTACCTAGTTTTGCAAAATGTACTGTTTGGGGTAAAGGTAAAGGGACCCCTGACCATTAGGTCCAGCCGTGACCGACTCTGGGGTTGCGGCGCTCATCTCGCGTTATTGGCCAAGGGAGCCAGCGTACAGCTTCCAGGTCATGTGGCCAGCATGACAAATCCGCTTCTGGCGAACCAGAGCAGCACATGGAAACACTGTTTACCTTCCCACTGTAGAGGTACCTATGTATCTACTTGAACTTTGACGTGGGTTGGGTTGGCAGGAGCTGGGACTGAGCAACGGGAGCTCACCCCGTCGCAGGGATTTGAACTGCCGACTTTCTGATCGGCAAGCCCTAGGCTCTGTGGTTTAACCCACAGCGCCTGTTTGAGGTACTACTGTGCAATCCTAGTCTAAATTTACATAGGCCAGGGCCCTTAATGATTTGGATAAAGCACGTAATAGGCAGCAGAGACGTGGTCTAAATTTGAATTCAACATACCCCAGACTTCATGCCTATAAACTGTAAGCAGACAAGATGGTGCGTTAAACATTCCGTTTGATTTTAGCAGAAAGTCAAAACATATTGTCCCACTCTGCCCACACCGCTGTAACAGTCCCATTCTCCAACTGTGCAGACAGTCACCATACCCAGAAAGCAGCATATATAAACATCTGTCACAATCCATACTTCAGACGATAGGGTGCACAGCATGGGCTATACTGTTCTGGCCTTTTGCAAGCACAATATATTCACTTGATTCGGCTGCTGCAGTCTGCTGTGCATAAGGCTCCCACCAGCCAAATGGCTCTTGCAGAAGCGAGCTGCCACAGTTCACCCAATCTCTCCCATGCAAGACACACTGTGTAAGTATGCACTGGGTACAAAGGATGCCCATGAAACTACACATATACCGATAATTTACTCTCTAGTAAGTGAAGTTAGGATTATAGCCTTTGAATTGTTTGCAAATGTACCTCATAGTATGCAAAAAGCTATGATTCAGCAGGCTTGCATGTCCTACCCACATTTCTATGGGAATCTTATTGAGTGTTTCATACTCAGCACACTTTTTTTTTCTCCTTCAACCCCCCCAAAATGAAAGCAACTTTTCCTGGACCAATGCAGTTGTTGTTTTTTAGAAATGGTTATACTGAACAGTTCTGGTTACAGTAATCACAAAGGTTTATACCCAACACTGTTGTTCAGCTTGTGCAACATACTTCTTCTTGTGCAAGAGAACTTCCCCCGAGTCTTTTTACATCCTAAAAATCTGCTCCAAAGGTTTGGGAAACACACAGATTTTGGGAGACAAAATGACGTCTCACTGCCCAAGCAGAATGCTGCTTACACAGCACTGGATACATCCCAAATCCTGCAATCTCCAAGATGAAAATGCCTATGTGAGGAGATCTATAAGCTGGAACACAATTTCCACTGCCCATGCCTTCATCTTTGACTTCAAGACCTCACTGTGTTGTCAACAGTCACTTACTTTTAACTTTACTATTTGAGGAGAAAACATACATTGCGGGCCCAGGCACAGTAAGTCCAAGGCCACTGGGGCTGGGGCACAGGAAACAGTAAAAAAATTACCTGAGAACATATTGAGACTGAAATGGTGACAACTTTATTGAATACAGGTGTCAGTAGGCTTTGGCACAGATATTGGGTAGGTATTCTGAAACAGCCAACATGACTCCTGGCTGATTACTCCATCAGGGTCGACCCTGGGTTGAGGATTCCCCATGACACACATCAAATAGGGCAATCCTCCCAGGATGCCATTTGGGGGGTTCTATAACCAGCTAGCCCCTTGGACCCTGATAATTAGATCAGGAAGCACGGACCCCTGTTTAGTCTAAGGATCCAACTCAATGCCTTATTCCACCACTCAAGTCAGCCCCACCCTGACAGCTCGCCATCAAACCACTCACATCTGCAACCAATTATGTAGGCCCCAGTAGTTGTCAAGCAGGCAAACCTCATCGCCCCTTGATGAAAGATGCACACCATCAGGCCTGTAAACAGTCACACTGCTGAACACGATTATGAATCACCCAACCCACCAGGCGTAACAGTGAAGCTAGTTTAAATAAGTGGGACCAGGCTTTACCCAGGTCCATGCTCCAACTCCCGCCTCCAAGGTTGGCCGTGACTGGCCCATTTGAATTTGAGTTGCTGAATCGTCTCAACAGCTCCCACAACTGGCTGTGACTGATGCCAACTGGTCATGCATGAAAGGAACCACACCCAAATTGGGCTGTGCCAGGCAACAGCTGCTGCTGCTCAAAGGCAGAGGAAGGGGGGTTCGGTGGGGGTGGACCACCCCAGGTATCGCCGCTGAGGGGGTGACAAAATGTTGGGTGGCACTCACTGGGAGTGACGCAGTGGTTTGGGCATCCGCAGGCTCCGTGCTTCCCCAAACGGTCCGCCCGCTACCTCCTTCTCAACTGTAGGGCAGCTGAGTGGGAGGACGCAGGCAGACTCCTCAGAGGCCCCGCGGACCGTCCTGCCCTGGCTCGCCCCACAGGCGGCTGGCCCTGCCCCTGGGTGAAGGGCATGTGCGCCACCCCGGGCGCCTGATCAGCTTGCTCCCCTGCTGCTGCTGCAAAAACAGTGAAAGGTCTAAATAGGTCTGTTTAATACAATTTTGGAACCACTCATTTTATTATTACAGTACAAGGTTGAGAATTAGTAGTTGTAGTAAGATTCAAAGAAAACTTTAAAAGGCTGCCACTTTCTCTTCCTGTATAAACAAATGTGATGTGGAAAGGGACCAGGCACTAATCCACAGCACATAATTCTGATCACTCTGTGAAGTTTAAGAGGTAGAGCAAGGGTTGGCAACGTTTTTTGAGGCTGGTCCGGTCCACTCCCTGGCAGACCTCTTGGTGGGCTGGGCGAGGAGCACCCATGCCCGTGTGCACATGCTATTTCCAGTGCACTTCTGGGATGGAGGAGCGCCCGTGCGCACACACTATTTCTGGCGCTCTTCCGACCCAGTCAGTCCCTGCGGCAAGGAAAAAAATGGTGCCGAGAAAAAAAAAACACGGAATCCCCATGCCGATCCACGGAACGGCTGTGGACCATTTCCAGGAAGCTAATGGGCCGGAACCGGCCTATGGGCCTTAGGTTGCCGACCTCTGAGCTAGAGAGACTCTTAAGGAAGTTCACTTTTCAGATTCACAAATTATTCTTCTGTATTTTATACCTAGAATCTTAATAGGATACTCCCCTCCCCCTTTTTCTAAGAGGGAAGCAGAGATGATAGACTAGAATTACTGCATTTAGATTCTAGAGAGCTTCTAGTATTTGCCCATATTATTTTATTCAAGGGATAAATTAGTTTACCTTGTTTGGTAAATCAGGTTATCCGTTCATCATTCATATTGCTTAATACTCAGATTGATAGTAATGGAAAAAACTTCAAATTGCAGAAAAAGAAAATACTTTTTAAAAATACTTTTTTAACAATTGAAAGGCACTCTTTTGATAACCTGCCTGCTAACGTAAAGATATTCCAAAACATTTTCTTGCTATAGGTTGATGCTTCCTATATGTAGCTTCATGACAGCTTCCTGGAATTTATCTGCTAGGATGCTAACATATTGTTGTTTGTACTTTACACCCACAGTGGCCTTGACAGGCTCTCACGACTCATAGTTTCCATTCAGAAAAACAACCCATTCACTAATGAGTTCAAAGATACAATAAAACAAATTGTGAAAAAAACTCATTTTTTAAGTGCATCACTTTTTTTAAAAAAAAGTAGAAGGATTTTTGGGCTGAACTATAGAAAGTTCATGTGAAGTAATGAGATTTGCAAAGTCAGTTCATGTGTTTAGCTAATGTTGTTGATGGTGTGCTCTGTTCTGAACATGTTGGCTGCACCTGATTTAATATTTAGTAAAATAACAAGAATTTTCTTAATGAAGTACTCTAGATTGGTCCATTATATCACTAACTTGTGCAGTAGAAAGGCAAGAACACGGAGACTTGTCATATCTTAAAGGTTAGCAATTTTTTTTTTCGGCACAAGAAAGTAGAGAGACTCTTGCAATTATGTAATTAACATTTTCATTTACAAAATATTTGTTGATAGTACAGACACCCTGGCATTGGTAAGCTAGTTCCTCTGGACGCAGTGTAATGGAAACAATTCTACTAACATAATTCAAAATATAAAGAAGGGGACGACAGAGGACGAGATGGTTGGACAGTGTTCTCGAAGCTACGAACATGAGTCTGACCAAACCGCGGGAGGCAGTGGAAGACAGGAGTGCCTGGCGTGCTCTGGTCCATGGGGTCACGAAGAGTCGGACATGACTAAACGACGAAACAACAACAATCTTTATACGTACATGGTTGCATCCAATTTTGCATGAGCAGAGTGCCACTCATGCAACAAAACTTCCATTTCCTCTCCACCCCAATGCTAAATCTGCTCTGCAAGGTCCTTGAACCCTCTGCATCATACAGTATGCCAGGTTAAAGTGCTAGCAACACATTTGGTTACTAGGGCTCCACACCTCCAGATATTTTTGCCTTCATAAAGAATGTACATCCACCACACATAACTTGTTTCTGGGCATGTATTATCCTTCTGGATTCCTCTCTGTGCATGCAGAAAGTAGCTTTGACATCTAGCACCAGAGAGGATGCACATTTCCATTCCTGTGCTATGCACAGTGCACTGCTATGAAGTTCTTTGCAGATTTTTTTTGGGGGGGGGGGAGAAAACTGATGAACTACTGGCCCTCCAAGTCAATGGCTGCCAGAACAGAGAGGGACAATGATTTTATTATTATTTTATTTAGTACATTTATGCTCCACTTTTCTTCCATCATGAAAATTATAGCAAAATAACATGAGATTCCCAGGTAGTCCCTCACCCTGGCTCTAACCACGCCCAGATCAGCTGAGCTTCAAAAGTGGCTCCAATAATGTGCCCTGCTCAGACCATGCCCACATTATATGTTTCGAGGAGCAAGGGACATAGTTACGCCCAATTCTTGTGCATGTAGCACCTCTTATAAACAGAGATCTCTGGCTCATCAACATCTCCATCAATTTAATCACCTTCCATACAGTTGTCTCAATGTGACACACAATAAAAACAACAGTTAAAGCACAAAAACAGCAGGTGCATTAAAACAAAACAAATACCATAAAAAATAAACACTTGTGGCAAAAAAGCCATTTATTTATCTGGAAAAGCCTGTTGGGGGAGAACAAGATCTTCAGTTCTTTCTGGGAAGTGCAGCTCATGGGCAACTGTCGGATTTGAACAGCAGTGCTATTGCACAGAACAGCAGCAATCACACTAAAAGCCCTGCTCTGAAATACTGTGGAGTGGGCCTCTGAGATGTTTGGGACTTGCAGGAGACGCTCCCCCCACACCACCACCAACATATTCTGGGTTTATAAAGGATAAGGTGGTCTCTTAAGTAACCAGGTATAGGACCTTATACCTTAGCACCAACGTGCTGAACTTGGCCCCATGGTAGATTGACTGTCAGTGCAAATCCCACAAGTCGAGTGTTGTACACTGGTGGTAGTTTGCCTCTACAGCAGAATTATTAAAAGTGCAAATGCATTACCAGCCTCCAAATGGTTAAACAGGACTACATTCTTTTAAAAGATATATTTAAAACCAAACTAAATTTTACCCAAAACTCTTGTGCTATGTTTCAAGTCTGTGTTAAAATGTCACTGCCAAGGGATAAAGTCCCCAAAATAGGCCTTTTAAAATAAAACTGCTGACAAGTCTTCAGCTCTAAGAGTGAAATAAAGTACCTTGGAGAACCAAATAAATGACGGAAACTGGCTTCAGTGCTGCAGGAAAATGAAATGTGCTGGGAAGCTACCAACATGCCCGAAGTTAGTTTGGTTTATCAAACCATCAAACTCTGTCTTTATTTTGTGCTTACAGGTATGCATTTTATGCTGGCCTACATTTAGTGAATTGGTAAGAAATCTCATCAGAATGAACTCAAGATTTTGCAGCCATTTATGTGAGTTAGACTGTGCTCGTAAAGCATAGCTCTGAGTCAAGAGTAGAGACCACCGAATAACAGAATCCCTTGAAGGAATTATCAATACCTTAGCTAAATTCCACGATAGTGTGGGCTGCAGCAAAGTTTGTGCCATTATTTTGCTGAGTGTCAACAAACCTTCTTTTGATGTCTGGACGGGTGAGTGACAGACCTACTTTCACACCTACCTCCCTGAAATACTTCTGAACTTTCCTAGAAAGTAGGAGTATATGGAACATATCCCCTTATTTCCAGAGACTTTTCCACTCTGTTTCACCATAGGCACAAATATTCATGGAAAATATGCAGAGTCTCTCACGTATCCCTGCTTTTCTGAACTGTGCATACAGGATTCTCACCCCACACTCACAAACAGGTGATCATTACATGCATTAGGCCAGTATTTGCAAGTTGACATTTTATTTCACATGCCCATGAAAGCTGTACTAGTTTTCATTTTACTTTGCTGCCTTGCCTTAACGCATGAGCACATGCACAGTTGGAGAAAGAGAGAACAAATATAGGTCTTCAAGCACATGTTTATAGACTGCCTGTGAAAGTGCCAACTACAAACAAAAAATATTGTTCTGCTTATTTATGCTGCCCATTACGCATTTCCCACAGAATCTCTGCACTGCAGATTTAATCATATCATATGTTGTGTGCAGTGTTAGAAACCAAGATATGAAAGCTAGGAGCTAAATGGCACCTTAAACCTAGTTTATGGGCGCAACAACAGGCTGTCTAGGTGCACTTTTTTATAACAAGAATACAAAGCTGAAAGTGAATGAACTGCAGCTAAAAATCTTATGTTCATTTTTCAAGGCTGCTGAGCGTAAAACGCTGCCTTTCTGTAAGGCCAGGTGAGAGGTGGAACCTATTAGCTTTCCTGACACTGCAGCAATCTCTTGGAAGTTGGGCAGGGTGGAATCTCTCCTGCCACACCCTCAGCTCCAGCAGCGGCAATTTTATTCTGAAATCTTACAAACCAACTTGATCCACTTTTTAAAATCAGTAGTACAGATCGAGTTGGCTTGTAGACTTTTAACTAGCCTAGGAGTGCTCTAAGGACTGAAACCTCTTACAGCAGCCTTCACCAACCCTCCAGATGTTTTGGAAATGAACCCTCTAGATCATCTCCAGCCAACATGGCTGTCCAGTGCCTGCTGGTGGCTCAAATTCTTGCCAAGAATGCAAGGCGGGCTTCAGTCTGAACCTGCAGAAAAAAATGTTTTTAGTATCCTTAGACAAGAGTGTCTCTATTAAGAATTAATTAACACAGTACTCTTAAACTTAAAACAGTACTGTGGTTCTATTTTTTTTTTAAAAAAAAAACATCAACAAGTCAGCACCCATTGCTGAAATGCAATAAACAACTGAATAGCTACAAGGATAAAAAAGCATGTTTCTGTCAAAAATAAACAGTTTCTTCTGCTGCTGCTCTCCATGGTAGTGAAAAGACAATGAGTTTGGCACATGTGCCTAGAGTGAAAAGATGTCAGCTGAGGAAAGGAGGCAGGAACAGATGTCTTTCTTGTTAGACAGTGGTGGAAAGATCCACTCTGAGAATACCATTTAAAAAAAATAAAATAATGTAGGACAGCAGAGAGGCCACAATGAAGAATCATTGTTTCTTATTTCCCACGGCTACAAACAGAATGCACTCTAAATTATTCACCCATATGTTGCTATCCCAAATGCAGTTGTGCACAGTTTATTTTAAGAAGGCAGTTTTAATAATATTATTTTAAGAAATGAAAGTCTTTGCTGTGGTCAAATACAAAAACTAAGTGCAGTATAACTATAAATAAATACTGTGATTGTTCATTCGTCATTTCAAAAATCCTTGAGGAGCATACAGTATGGTACGCTTGGCATAAAAATTAAACATTTTAATTTTGAAGTATCACAAATGCCATACACAAAAAACCCTATCCATTTTCACTTTCAGTATTATTAAGGTAATTCAAATCAGGGCACTTCTTAAATGTCAAGGTGTTCATCATCTGATATAAAATGGCATTGCTCTCTTTAACAGCAGTCTCATTTGTTCCTCAGTTACTAAGCTGCAAATCAGTAAGTCCTTGGTTCAAATTTTGCATCTGCCACAAGGTAAAAACACAAAATCACTACATCGCCTTAGGCAAGCCGTTCTGTCTTGGCCTCAGTACCATCATCTGCAATATGGATAATTACGACGACTTGCAGAAGTAATTTGCAGTTCTAGATTCTGCATTGTTATGCATAGCTTACCTACTCTTACTACAAGAACCCTGATAATCCCAGGCACTTCTTAACAAGTTAATTTCTACTGCAGATAAAATGCAAATATACCTTTGAATATGCCGTGGCACACATTACTAACTGGTAAAGAAGTTACTGTACTTGCAGCTGACCATTGCCAACTCCTGAAATCCAGCACGACCCTAGGCTGTCATTGTGATGTCCTGGATTAAGTAAACAGGAGGTCGTTTTTGTTCTATGCATGCTACTTCCTCAAAGAGCAGATGGTAGCAACAGGATGACCAAAAGTGCTGGGACGCTTCAGAGAAAACCTATGTTATATCTATTTCACCAGAGAGGTAAAGCCTTTTTGGTGGAAGGAAAAAGGAGGGAAGATTTTCATGCTCCGGCTTTGATAGGTACAGTGCTTCAGCAACTGATATTCCTACTGCCTGCTCTTACCTTACTAACTTGTTTTATTATCATCTTGTGTACTTCATGGGTTGCAAAGTGGTATAGTACAGCAGAGTGTGTACACTAAGGAACCCTCTCTTGAATCCTCATCCATGAGGTAACCTTTTTTCTCATCTACAACATGGCAACAGCACTTGCTCACCTTTTGCACAATGACTGAAAGGACTGCTGTAATAATGAACATGAAACACTTTGAACATTCAAAACGATGCTGAGCAGTATTTGCTACATGGCAAGAGAAATGTCTGAGGTGTTGTTTTTTTCCTCACTGAGGGAACTGCATGTTGAAAAGTCTGTGGGCAGTGGGGAGCTGACACATAAACAAAGTTTCAAACACCCAACATAGCTGAAATTCATAGGTAAACAACATAGCTGCATGAATTTCCCATTAGTAGTGGGTCTTGAAACAGGTGCCTTTCGTTTTGGTTTGGGGCATCTGTTCCTGCCAGCGATAGGCCTCATTCGGATCTTCTAGCTTAATCCAGCAGCGCTGGTTGCTAGGGCAACCTACCTGATACCCAGGTGTCCTCATACAGTGCCTCCTCAGGAAAACTACCTGTCATAACAATATCTATTTTGTTTATATCTGGAAGTAATGATTCATTAGATTAATTTTTGCCCTTTGTTCACTTCTGTACAGAACATGAGGTACTTTACATGATACTAACTGCAGGATACTCTTCAGGGAGCAAACTACAAAACAGCGGTTTCATAAAGATTAATGGATCCACTGCTAAAAATGGATCTCAGACGCCAGCAAATAAAAACCTGGTCAATATGAAGGAGCCACAAAGACCTGAGAAATGTACTGTTGAATTTGCATAGCCTGAAATAGATTACTTCAAACCTTACATAGCTATCAATCTTGGGATCATGATCGATTTGGATACAGGCAGAATACATGTGTCAACACTGTGAGCTAATACACAGTTCAGAACTTGCATATCTGCTGTGTTATGAAGAGCTACACAATTTCTTTATAAAATACAGAAAGAAACAGAACTGTGAGAAGGAAAACTACTGTAAGAAACTACATATAATTTCAACAACAATGACAAAAATGCAGGGTACATATTGTGTGGTCAAAGTCTGTGCACATGCACTTTGTATCCCTGAACACCCTTTCCCTGAGAATGAAAGTGCAGAATTTAGGAGTGGGGTCAGCAAATGTGAGTCTCCATGCATGCTGACTGCACACATTTTTGTATGTGTGGACTGTCCTAAAGTGAAAAAAGCAGATATTGCTAGCCTTTGACCTTCCATATGTTGTCAGTCTTCAACTCCCATAATCCCTGATTGCTGGCTAGGGCTGACAAGCTCCAATACCATCTAGAATGCTACCGGTTAGCCACCCCTGGCATACAGAACAGTTTTAAAGGTGAACGGCCTGATCCTATCCCACCATGTAGCTGTTGCAGGAAAAACAGTGTTGTGGAATTCTGTGGAATGCACAGGGAAGAATTAGATAGACAGGGTGCCAAGGTCACCTCTGGAATCTTGCACCCTATCCTAAACCATCCTGCAAACTTCTATGGTTTTATTTTCTGTAGATTTTGCAGTAAGCAACTTGGGTGAAGCCTCCCCCCCCCACCTTCTTCATGGCTTTTTTCGCACAGGAAGTCATTTGCTATAAATCCTTTCTGGAGCAAAATTTCCTTGGCTTTCACTTGTGACAGAAATGCTACTATAAACTATCTTTTAATAATACCCTCAGCAATGTGAGAACAAGTTTCCAAGTTCTGCTTAATAAGCATTTACCAAGTTTGCTCCCACTGCATCTGCTTCTCATATGCAAAGCATACTGACAAAGTGAAAACAACCCCCCCCCCCAAAAAAAAATCACACCAAGAGCACAACTTCATTCTCATTAATTGGTTACCTAATGCATAAGTTTCTGCTTTTTCTGCAGCAGCTATACTACCTCTCCAGGTGTAGACATGGCATTGTTGGACTCCAACTTCCATCAACTCCAGTCAGCATGGCAAAAGGTCAGGGATGATGTGCGTTGTAATCCAATATCACTTGGAAGGCCAAAGCTTTCAGTCCCTGAGCCACATGATGGCATAAGATCAGCAACATCCTTCACTATAATATTGCTCATTTTGCAGATCTTATTTTCCCAGGCTCAGGAGCAGCAGCGTCTCACGAATCTGCTAAATGCCCCTTCACATGCCATTTTCCAATATAGATTGCTAGTTTGCAATAACAACAATTTAAACAGTTGAATTTTCTTTATTTACTCCGTAATCACCATGAAAGTTTTAAAATTCTATGTTCTCGCAACCTAAGAGGGATAGAATACTAGACTTTTCTGTAAACATACAATTTAGCACATTATGAACTGAAAAGTATTTTATAGTCTCTTCTTTATTGTTCCTCTGTATTTATAAAATTATGTTTTAAAATTGCAAGGCAACCTTACATATTACAAAGCTCTTCATAAGATGACAGGGCTAGAGACACAACTGGAAGTGTGGGAATATCCCTATTGGATCATCTCCATGTACAGTTCAGACCACACGGGTGGTCACAGTCAAGCAAGTCTAATCATCCCACCCAACTAGATTGTGAAAATTCAAAGACAAGCTCAGTATGTAAATTTAGTTTTATGAACTGGCCTTTACTCAAGGACCTCAAGATAACCCATGTAGATTCACTGCCATATGCCAAAAATGAAGGCAATCAACCCCACTTTTAATAAGACAATTAAGTTTATCCATGATCGCTCATTGGAAATAGTTCTCAATAAAATCTGAATAAGAGTTTTAAAATGAGGCTGTGAGAACAGCAAGGTGACCTCAGCGACAGTTTACCTCAGGGGTAGGGAACTTTAGGTCCAGGGGTCAAATGTGGCTCCACAGGACTCTGTTTGGCCCTTGGGACTTTCCTCAGGTTATATGCCTCAAAAGTCCTGTTCCACACCATGCCTGAGTGCTTTTACCTGGCTGGAATGTGTCTTTGTGATGTATAAGGTCTAATCTTGGCTCAAAATTGGGTCCAGACATATGGTGATGAGAAGAACTGAGGCCTCCAGGCTCAGCAAATTATGTCATTCTCACACCAAAGTTCAGAGGCCTCAAAAGGTCCAACCTACTGTATTTACTCGATTCTAATGCTCACCTTTTTTGGCCAAATTATGTTGCGAAAATTAAGGTGCACATTAGATTCTATGACACATTTACACTCGATAGCAAATACTCTTTTTTGTTTGTTGGTTGGTTTGTTTCAAGGTTCTGTAAATTGAGGTGCACATTAGACTCAAGTAAATACGGTAGATGTCAGACTGCATTTGGACACAGACCAGACCTGACCTGAAATTGATTGGCTTATGGTAGACTCCTTAAATCCAGATAAAAATGGTTGATGGTAGATTTCCCCATCTAGTCCACAGAACAATTTCCTGTCTGATAACTTTAATTTAGCAACTGATTTTGATATGCAGCAGCATGCTCTTTGGCAGTGATCCTGCCCCTATTAATCATTACTGATCATTAGGCATGCCATTTTAGTGAAAACTTGTTTTATTCCTCAATCCAAAGCACATGTAAACCCACTCTACTGAAATGAATGGACTTTGAAGTAAATTATTATTAAAATGAACTAAACCAAACAACAATGCAAAACATTAACACCTAACTATCTCATGATCCACAGTGTAAAACACCACTGATAGGTCAAGGAGAGGCAACAGAGAGAGAGGCATACCCTTGCTCATCTCCAAATGAACTACTAAACCAGTCTTCAACATTCAGAGAAAACTCTGAATGAGATTCAGCTGATAAAAATGTGCCCAAAAAGAAAGACGTTGTTGCTTTTATCACCACAACCTCATAGGTCTGCAAATAGCGACGTCTGACTTAACATGTTTTTTTGACATTCGTGTTCAGCTATTTTATGGTCCTTATGACATTCTAATTCCCAATAGAAGATCTTAGGCTGCGGTTCATAAGAACATAAACGCCCTTCTGGATCAGACTGCAATCCAGTATCTGTAAGTCTTATTGAACTGAGCAGCACTGACTTCAAAGTATACATGCAAATGACTGCACTGATCACCAGAGCTGGTAATTGGATTAGAACAGGCATAGGCAAACTTGGCCCTCCATATGTTTTGGGACTACAACTCCCATCATCCCTAGCTATCAGGACCAGTGGTCAGGGATGGTGGGAGTTGTAGTTCCAAACCATCTGGAGGGCCGAGTTTGCCTATACCTGGATTAGAATAAGGGTCAAAGCCATTAGTTGCCTCAGTTGCTTCTTCACCCCCCCCCCTCTCTCTCATTCATTTGCAGTGTCTACATAATGAAATATAAATACTGGATAATCCAGTATATGTATAACAATACCCAGGTTTTTAAAGATCAACATTAATTTTTATTTGATGATTAAAACAAAATGGGACTGTGTACCTCTTTTTATGATTGGCAAAATTCATCCATACTGGATAGCTAAGAAAGTTTCAGATTTATATTTCTTGGCTGAATTGAACCTTTTGGCTAACAATGTTAAAGAAGTTATTTTGGAAACACCCACAGAATCCTAGATACTGGAATGGATTTAAAGCCTTAAGTCAATAATCTCTAAAAACAGCAAGTGATTTCAACTTAAGACCACAGGTCTGACTCTAAGCATGATTCCCATGTGGCAAATGAAGGAAATGCCAGTCCAAAGGCTGTTAAAAATCTTCCCTAGTTATGGGAGTTGCTGCCCAAGATGCCAACTGGGAAAAGTAAATACTTTTGGAATTTGTTTCCTTGTGTCTTAAAAAAGAGAGCACGCTTTTTAATTTAAAAACTTGATAAATGAAAGTGGTAAGAATAATTTCATCATACCGTGGTTCAACCTCTCTACCTCTGAACTCCTTTTGCTCTTGTGGGCCTCTTCATGTAACTTCAACCAAGTACAGTGGAACCTCGGTTTATGAACACCTCGGTTTATGAATTTTCGGTTTATGAACGCCGCGGACCCATCTGGAACGGATTAATTCACTTTCCATTACTTTTAATGGGAAAGTTCGCTTCAGTTTATGAACGCTTCAGTTTATGAACAGACTTCCGGAACCAATTACACCCATGTTTCAGTTTATGAACGCTTCAGTTTAAGTACTTCGCGGACCTGTCTGGAACGGATTAATCCACTTTCCATTACTTTCAATGGAAAAGTTCGCTTCAGTTTATGAACGGTTACTCCGCGGACCGTCTGGAACGGATTAATCCACTTTCCATTACTTTCAATGGGAAAGTTCGCTTCAGTTTATGAACGCTTCAGTTTATGAACAGACTTCCGGAACCAATTGTGTTCATAAACCGAGGTACCACTGTATGCATATATAGTTGTATCCAGATAGCAGTAAAGTCAGTTGCTGCTGCTAAACTAGTAAAAATGTTTTTTTTAAATAAAAATATGAACCTCTCTTTTAAACATGCAATCTTGTTAAAGTCAAATCCCCAAAATCAAGGGAACTTACAAGCACGTCACTTGCTATGCACTTGCTATGCACAAGGACATTCCTTTGCTAGCCCTGAAAGTAGCTGAGCCTTTGCAAGCTTTTCACATGGAAGTCTGGCAAAATCTTGGAGCTTTTTGTGAGTGAGTGGGTTTGACAGAAAGGCGATTGCAAAGCACCCTTCGCTACCACCTGTTTAAGGGCCTTCTCCCTGGTAGAAATGACACCGATGGTAACAGATTCTAGCTCCCATTTCATCCATATCAAGAAAAGACTCTGATGCAGCCTTGAGAGCACTGATTGCTCCCCTCCTTGCTGCTCTTCAAGGCAAGCTATTGAGCTTTGGGGACAGGAGACTGGTGGCAGTGACACTCAGAGAATTAAGGAAAGCAAAGACCTTGATTCTGCTCATGAGCCCTAAAGCAGGCTGACTTCATTTCCCACATGCCCTTCTTAAATGGCCATGATACACAAGAGCTGCAGCACCAGTACTTTTTAAAAAAAGTGGTACGTGCCGCTACGCTGTACCCCTCCCCCCGCCACCATCCTGTCGCCACCGTTTGCCCACCCACCCTTTCCCTCCTGTCTCACACCTTTCCCCCCTGCTTTAGCTTCCTTTGCCACTTCCTGCTTTGGTGCGACCTATCAAAAACCTTTTTTTTTTGCAGGCAACCAGCAGTGGAGAAAATAGTTTCTTTGTGTGTGTGTTTTAAGATAATGAAAGATGTTTTGGTAGAGGCTGATGTATCTATGCCAGTGGTTTTCAACCAGTGTGCTGTGGCGCCCTGGGGTGCCTTGAATGATGGTCATGCATGCGGGTCACTGGCCTCTGTCCCTTTTTCTTTCTTTCCTTCCCTCCTCTGATGCCCTCTCATGTCTTTGCCTCCCAAAGGCTTGCAGAGTTTTTTATTGCAGCAGCTCCGCAGGTGAATGGTGCCTCTGGGAGGCAGCTCTCTTTGGGGTGGGGTGGGGGGGCAGCTCAGAGACCAGGGATGGCAGCAGCAGCTGCCTATAGGACTCCCAAGGAGAGGGGGAGGAAGCTGAGGGAACACTCCACAAGGGAAGGTGTTTGAAAAAGGGTGAGAG
This sequence comes from Zootoca vivipara, assembly GCF_963506605.1. Lineage (NCBI taxonomy): Eukaryota > Metazoa > Chordata > Lepidosauria > Squamata > Lacertidae > Zootoca > Zootoca vivipara. The sequence continues at coordinate 35,811,317 of NC_083278.1, read as the reverse complement.
GCTGCCAGCTCTGCAGGCAAGGGGTGACATAACTGGGCTCCTGAGCCCTAAAGGGCTGCCACAGAAAGAATGTATTTGGTTAAGGGAGCCATGGACTCAAAAAGGTTAAAAACCTCTGACCTACGCTCTCAAATCAATCTCCCTACAGGAGAGAACAGTCATAGTTCCCCTTGCCTGTTCCCTTACTGGTTCTGTTGTTCATCCCTGCCCATTCATTAAACAAACATTTAAAGCACGTGGCATCCCACAAAGAACCCCGGGAACTGTAGTTACCAGAGCTACAATTCACAGCACCCTTAATGAACAATAGTTCCCAGCATCCTTTGGTGGGGGGAATTGTCCAATGTGGATGTATCCTCACAAACATGTGTAACAGATCCATGTAGGAGATGGATGGGAAGAGCTGCAGCTGCTTTCTATCCCACAGCACTGGAAAATTTAAGAGCACTATTACGTCCATGCAGTGAAACATTTCGGTACAATGTTCACACTAGGCTGCTTCCTTTGGAATAGGTCACTGGTTATTTTAGAATTTTTTGAACAAAGATGACAAGGAAATCCTGATTCCCTACATATTGGTCATATCAACCAGATGTTATATGTTTACTTTCACTATGGACTCTACAGTGAAGACAGACATTTAACATCTGGTCAATTTGTTTATGTACACATCAAAAAGATGGTAAGTAATATAATCATACCCTGCAAGTATGGTAACAGTTTGTTTAAGGATTCACTGCCTGAACTTTAAAATAGTGCATTAATAGTCCATTTGAAGAAAACAGTTCTCCTGTGGCTCTGAAAATCAGGTTGTAAATTCATAAATACAGGGGATTTCAACAACATAAACATCAAAGGAAGTCCAGCTTCTGTCATTGGGACAACTTAAGCCTATTCGGAAAATCTGCATGTATATTTACTTAATTGCCTTCCTTTATTATGCAATTAAGGCACTTTCATTTTCAGCAGAGTCAGTGGGAGTTGGATTCCCCCCCCCCCCAAGGACATACCTCCTTGGATGAACAGAAAAATTAGGTATGGAAGTACCAGGACACAGAGCTGGCCATGGAGAGAATCCGGATTGCCTGTATTAGTTGTTAACTGCAATGCTAATTTAGATGTTCATTTTGAAAGCAGAAAAATGTCAGAATTTCTTCCATGACTATGTGCTACCCTCTTAAACCACAAGCAAGACTCTTAAAAATACTCAATTATGAGGCATGTTTCGTGCTGCAAAACAATTACAGCTCCACACATCTTCCCTTATAGTTGTTCCTTAAAATATCTCATTTGCAAAGAGGTTCTTCATAACCAATGAGCATCCCAACCTCCTGAAATGTGTGCTACAAAATGAATGGTATTAGAACAATATGCATTTGTGTTTTTAATTGACTGTTAATTTCTAGTCAGTACTTCATTTGTTTTTTCAAGAACAAGGAAAAAGAATTTTCCTCTAAACAAAAGTGAAATTTTTATGAGTCAAGAATTGTGGCTTCAGGAAGAATTTTGCAACTATTTGGACTCCTCCTGATACATAGTTTAAGTTTTTGGAACCTGGTGATTTGTGCTAAATTTAATATGTCTTTTAAAATGATAATTGCTTCGACCTTTGTTAGCACCTAGACTGCTCCATAACATGTAGAGAAATTGTTCCATTTCCACTTTGAATTTCAGGTGAAATCAACATCCAACTGAATGCCAGTCAAAGCAGACATTACAGGGCAGAAAGGTTTAATAGGAACTCCATAGCAATTTCGTTAATATTATATGTACTTGCATGCTGTGGCAGGGCTATGTTTACAACTTCAAAAATAATTTTGGAAATGAAAAAGCCTGCAGTGGTAAACTGCTTTTCCCAATTACAGTTGATACAAATTAGGCATTTGTTTGGTTTTTCAGACCTCTTTCCATCCTTCAAGCAACCATAAATATTTAATTGACTTCTACTTAATTAAAAATTGATGTTTTCCCCATTATTTCATATTTCAAACCCCCAAAGCATTGCTAAAAAATACTCATCTTGCCCTGTTTTGTTTTGTTTGAAAGGTGTAGACCCTGAAAGCATAAGTTGTGTATTCTTTTTGTTGTTGTTGTTCTTTTCTCATTCCACTCGGGATATTCTCCTTATACTCAGATTTGTCCCTGCACCATAACAAACATCTCAAAGGTAAAAGGAAGCATCTTGTTGGAACTACCAGTCTCCTTTGCTTAATAAATTTTCAGATACTGCGTGGCATCAGAGAATGAAAAAAAGGAGGAATAGTGTGGTATAGTGCACAAACATCACTTCTATTCTGTCTTTACCATACCAACTGTACCATCTCTTTCTTACCCGTTCTGTCAGATAAGTCTCTTGAAAAAAGCCGTAGACAAAAAGCTTCAACTTTATCTGTTAATGTAAGGAACCCATAATTAAATTATATACAGGACTCAACAAAGCACACTGCTAGAGCAACATGAACATCAAGTATTTGTTTAAGGATGTGCCTATAAATACATGTTGTTGTTTAGTCGTTTAGTCGTGTCCGACTCTTCGTGACCCCATGGACCAGAGCACGCCAGGCACTCCTGTCTTCCTATATACAGTGGTACCTCAGTTTATGAACACAATTGGTTCCGGAAGTCTGTTCATAAACTGAAGCGTTCATAAACTGAAGCGAACTTTCCCATTGAAAGTAATGGAAAGTGGATTAATCCGTTCCAGACAGTCCGCGGAGTACTTAAACTGAAGCGTTCATAAACTGAAGCAAACTTTCCCATTGAAAGTAATGGAAAGTGGATTAATCCGTTCCAAACGGGTCCGCGGAATACTTAAACTGAAATGTTCATAAACTGAAGCATGGGTGTAATTGGTTCCGGAAGTCTGTTCATAAACTGAAGCGTTCATAAACTGAAGCGAACTTTCCCATTGAAAGTAATGGAAAATGAATTAATCCGTTCCAGATGCGTCCACGGCGTTCATAAACCGAAAATTCATAAACCGAGGTGTTCATAAACCGAGGTTCCACTGTACATATGCATGCTCAGATGCAATGCTTAGTGTCCCCAAATTCGTATTTTAAAACACACATGTGATACATCTACAAAAAATGGGGCAAACATGAGATGAGCCCTGTTGGATGAGACCAAAGGCCTATCTAGTCCAGCATCGTATTCTCACAGTAGAGTAGCCAACCAAATGTCTATGGGAAGTGTGCAAGCAGGACCTAAAAAGACCTAAATGCATCAGCATTATTCCCACTTTAATGTGCAAATCTTCCTGCCTCTGATAGTAGAGGCAGAAGAACACAGCCATCAAGGCTAGTAGTCACTGATAGCCCCTGAATTTGCCTAATTCTCTTTCAAAGCCATCCAATATAGTGGCCATCACTACATTTTTGTGGGAGCCGATTCCATTCTTGTGCTGAATAAGTGCTTTCTGTTGTCTATCCTGAATCTTCCAATAATGGGTTGTTATTATTATTCACTAGCGAAAAGCCCAGAAAAGTTTGTGTTGAAGGAGAGGCTGCATCTGTGTGAAAGTAAGGCTACAGAATTTTGCCCCAACCGTTTCCATTCCATCCTTCCATTCTCCCCCAATCCCTCACCAGTTTTCTCTTCCTAGCCTGGGAAAACTCCATGGTGTTCTCTCTCTCCCCATCCCCCACTCACACAAACACAAACCTTTGGCACTCTCTTCCCAAACCACACAACTCTTGTCTCTATGTTTGGCCCCACTCCAACCCAACCCCCTTGCTCCTTCTTGCACCAACTGCAATGCTATACTTTAACCATAGCTAACTGGAAGAGTCATAGTTCAGCCCTTTGCATGATAAAGTTCTATCCCGATCACATCACTATGTAGGCCTGAGAAAAACTCCTGTTTGATATCTGGAAAACTGCTGCCCAGGGTGGATAAAAATCAATGATTTTTTAAAAAAAAAATCAAAAAATTCGGATTTTTTTGATTTAAATCAGATTTTTTTGATTTAAATCGATTTTTTTGATTTAAATTGGATTTTTTTAAATAAAATGCTTTTTGAGGAAAACATATTACCATCCAAAGGTTATTCCATCATGAAATAAAGATTAGTTTTTTAATTATGTAGTATAAGGTTGTGTATGTTTAATTTTGGGGGTAAATAAATTCCATTAATCCATTCACAATGTCATGCTCTTCCAGAGGTTTTTGTAAGATTATTGGGCAGTTTCTCTGCCTACAAGATATTATCACAGGTGCTTGGTTTACTTTTGCAGTTCTCAAAACTGAATTTGACTCAACAGAGATCACATGCCTCTTCTTCACAGCAAAAATGTTATAACATGAACAGAGTTGAGAAAAAGACCTTAATCCTATTGTTCTACAAACCTATGAATACAGAAGCAACCCCTTCAGTGCTAAGTTTCAAGAAGTTCAGTGAATAGAATAGAAACAATATTTTTCTGATTGTTTGGAGTGGACAGTATTTAAGTTTTTCATGTGTAGGCTGGGCTGACAGTCTAAGTTTCTTAAAAAATATATATATTGTTTTTGTTTAGCCAAATTAGTTAACAAACATGGATGTTTGTTTAAGCAAATAACATTTGCTGAAATGTTATTGTTTCAGTTGAATAAATCTATTTAAATTGTTATTATTAAGGTAATGATTATTTTTCTCCTTCCTAAGTACAACAGTAAAGTTGTCCAAATATGAATGATTAACCTATTAAACTGGGGATAAAAAAACTAATATGAAAAGTTCTAAAAATCTTCATCTACTTGCATATTAAAGTTATACCAGCAAGAATTAGTCTTTATGATTTAAATCAACTATGATTTAAATCAAGCCTTACTGACTAGTGATTTAAATCGTGATTTAAATCGTGATTTAAATCAGTTTGATTTAAATCAAATCCACCCTGCTGCTGCCCATTAGTTTATAAAACAATCTTGAGCCAATGTTTTAGTGCAGCCCACCATGCCTTTGTTGAAATTGGGCATTCACCCGTTTCTAGCAGGAGTATGGAATTTCGCACACAATTGGGCACCTGAAGCAAGGATCGAATAAATTGTGCTTGGAAGCCATCTAGCTTAGGCAGGTCCCCATTCTGCCAGACATTTGCTGCATACAGGATTTGGGGGACAGTTTTTGCATTGAATACTTTTAGAGCTGCCGGTACATACTTGCCGCCCTTTGTATGGAAGAATCGGAGTATGGCTAGTTTTGTAATCTCCGCCTTTTGAAGGGAGGTTTGCCAGTGGTACTTCCATGATCTTGTATGGTGGAATGTTAGTCCTAAATAGCTGAAATGTTTAATCTGTTCAAGTTCATGGCCATCCAGCGACCAGTTTAACCGGGAAAAGCTTCTTTCAAATACTAAGATTTTTGATTTTTCATAATTTATTGTTAAGCCATTTCCAAGACAATATTCAGAAAATTTCATCAACAGGTGTTTCAAACCCGGTCTGGTGCGTGAAATTATGGCCGCGTCATCAGCATAAAGCAGCAAGGGGGTCCTTCTTATACCTATTTTTGGAAGGTGACCATCTGCGTCCATTAGGCACTCTTCTAGATCATTTAGGAATAAGCAAAACAATGTTGGGGCCAGAACACAACCCTGTCGAACCCCCCTACTCATTTCGATATTATTTGATAGCTGTCCCTGCTGACCGCATCGGACCTGCAGTTTGGTTCCGTTATATAGGGCTTTTATAAGAAAGAGGAGACGCTTGTCCTGTATTATCTGATCTAACTTGGTCCACAAATGGGATCTGGGGACAGAATCGAATGCTGACTTCAGATCCATAAATGCCACAAAGAGCTTGCCCTGAAGCGGCCTGGTATATTTTTCGGCTAGGAAAGACAGCATTAGGCAGTGGTCTGTGGTTGAGTGATTCTCTCGATAGGCTGCCTGGGCTTCAGATAGGATGTTATATTCATTAAGAAAAGTTGTCAGTTTATTACTTAGGAAGCAGGCATACAACTTCCCAATTACTGATAGCAGGCTAATTGGCCTGTAATTTGAGGGTTCTTTAGGGTCACCTTTCTTGAATATTGGGACGACTATAGCATGCTTCCAGCTTTGTGGTACTTTGCCTGAGCTGTTTACCACTGTGAAAAGGGCCGCCAAAAGCGGAGCCCACCAGAGCTGGTTGGATGTTATAAGTTCCGCTGGTATAAAGTCTTTTCCCGGGGCCTTGCCATTCTTCAGTTTCTCCATTAATGTATAAATTTCCTCCACTGTAACTGGTCTCCAAAGAGGTAACAGTGCCAGTTCTGCACTGTCAGCTTCCTGAGAACCGATGGTAAGGTTTGAATTTTCCATAAATATATTTCTGAAGTGATTCTCCCAGACCTTGGCTGGAATGGCGCAGCTGGGAGTTGAAAGGCTAGTTTTCATTGAGTCAGAGACCAGTTGCCAAAAAATTTTAGTTTCATTATTTAGTGAAGCGTTCAATAACAAGGACCAGGAGTTTCGCTCAGCTTGCCTTTTCTTTGAGACCAAGAGGGCTTTATACTCTTTTTTCAATTTAAAGTAGGATGGAGGTAAGAGATTTTGTCCAGCATTTCTATAGTCCATGTACGCATTCCTTAAAGCTTCCTTCTTCATACGGCACTCTTTGTCAAACCAATGGCACCCTTTGTTAGTGTGGGACTTGCGGTCTGAGTTTGTATTTACAGTGACCACATCCTGCAATGACTCAATGAGATTTTCATAGGCAGTCAGGGAGGAATCTATGGAAGAGTTGTTTAATATAGTTGTTCTTAATCTAATTGCAGTTTGTGAGTTCAGTCTATTCTCAGCTGCAGTTGCTGTCTCTGGTGTCCATTTTTTCCTGCGCAATTCAGATTCATTTGCTTTATCTGATTCTATGTATTCTGTGCCAGAACGTGGGTTTGAGTTTTTACCAATTATGGACATGATTAGAGGTAGGTGATCGCTTTCAGTCCTATTATCTATATAGAATTCTGTAATTAATTCAAAAGCCTCCCTCGTTGTGAGACAGTAATCAACTGTGCTGGCTCCATTTGAATTTAAAAATGTGTACTCTCCTTCTCTATCCCCGGAATGCGTTCCGTTTACAATGATAAAATCTAGACTGATGAGTAGCAGAGCCATACAGAAGCCTGCAAAATTGATTTGACAGTCTTTCGACAATCTTTCCGGGGGAGGGTTTAATGAAAAGGCGCTATTTTCCCTTAGGTCTTCTAGTATTGGGAATTTTCTTTCCAGTCCGTCCTCGTTTGAGCCTATTCTGGCGTTCATATCTCCCATTGTGTAGAATAGTGCACCGGGATACTTAGTTTGGCAGGAATGCAGGAAACTGTGTAATTTACGCCATGTGCTCTCAATCTGTGTTTGCACTGTATGCGGTGGCATATAGACTGAGACAAAAATGATGCTCTTGGGTTTTAGCTTCAATATAATTCCCAGCGCCAGTTGCTCGTAGACCAAAAATTCAGACACCTGTGGAACCAAATGGGTAGCCACCAGAATTACTAAGCCCCCGCTTGGTCGTCCCCTTCCAAGCGGTTTGGATGCCTTGATTTCGTATGCCTGATAACCATCCAAAAATATGTTGGCAGTTACCCAGGTTTCCTGAAGCATAATTATATCGTATCGCATTATATATTCACGAAATGCCTCATCCCCTAATTTATTGGTCCAGCCCGCGATGTTCCATGAAATAATTTTAAGGCTGTTCGTTTCATAAATGGCTTGGCTTCATTGTGGTGGAGAAATTGTTATCAGATCTTCCACTGATTCGGTAATAACACAGCCATTCTTGGGGTATATTGAGTGTTGATTTCCTTGGGGCGGAATTTCGGTGATTTCTGGATTTACCATCAACAGTGATTTTAGCTGGGTTGCTGCGGTCATCAGAGGGGCTTTGTCTTTTCCTTCATCGAAGACAATTAGGTCTAACTCAGGTTTTTTAGGTGTCCCGTTTCCCTTGTGAGGAGCATCACTTAGCGTTGCCTGGGCGGATTTTATCCGAGATGGAGATGAGGTGTTGCTGCGGGGGTTACTGCATGTATCCATCTTTGGTAACCTTTCCGAGTGACCCTCTGCACTGTATTGGGTGCCCTTCGGCAAGGAGGGCACTGGTTGCTTGGGATCGGTTCGTCTACGTGACAGGTTTGGCATTAGTTGTTTACATTCTGTGTCTTTAAAAACACGTCTCACATCTATATTGTAATTCAGCAGATGGGCTCTATATTTCAGGAGCTCTTTAGGTGTAGTTGAATCAGAAAATGTCAGCATAATCCTGGTATGCTGGGAATCCATACAGAGCAGATTTATCATATTCAAATTTTCACATTGGATGTTAAGCAGACATTTAAGGTTTCTCTTTACACTGTCAATTGATTTCCAATAGGGAAGTTTGCCGTAGTAAGGATAAATATCAAGGGCTACTTGAGTATTTTGTAGGATCAGACCCCTACTATCACTTTTGTTGTTTTTATTGCTTGTGGTTCCTCGCTTATCCAGTCCAGGTTGGTCACACCGCTGTGCACAATGTTCTTGGGGGTGAGCAACACTGTGGTCAGGCTCTTTAGGATTAAGGGGGCTGTTTCTGTTTCTGTCCACCAGGAGAACCAACTCTGTCATAAGAGACGTTATCCTTTCTAGTTTAGTATTAATCTCCTCAACTGTCCTAGCAGTCAACAAGCAGTGGTCAGCCAGTATTTCCACAAAGGGCGGTGTCCCCTCGGATATTGTTTCCTGGAATATTTCCTGGATGCTCACGTCAACATTTTCCTTTGGGTGATTTTCACCCATTAAAGGGTCTTCTATCTGAGAAGGTGCTGTATTTGGTGAGGTAGGTTTTGCCGGTTCGGGAACTTGTGTTCTTATGAAGACGTCCAATTTGCTTTGTTTGCATTTTTGCTGTGGGCTCGTTTGTGGAGATGCAGCTGGTCGCTTCTTTTTCCTGGACATTTCTTAGATATTAGCCGCTTCTAAGTTGGCTCAAGATTGTAGCATTTGAACTTGGGGAGGGACTGTATAAATACCTGAACAATGAGGAATACATCAGCCAATGGCAGAAAACCATGGCGAGAAAAGCCACTGCTTTAGGTCTGTCACCCACCCAACTCTATTGCCTGGGATATGAAGGTGCCCTAAAGACCTTAAAGCAAAGACTTTGGGATAATTCACACAGTGATCTACGACATCAATCACTTGCGATCTGCAGTCCATTGGCAGTAGGAGTACAATATGGGCATGTCTTTAAGCCAGCAGCCTATATTCAAAACTTGACAGTGCCAAACTACCGAAGGCTGTTCACAAAAGCAAGACTGAATGTTTTCCCCTCTGCAGTGCTGGAGGGCAGGATGAGAGGAGTACCCTACCAGGAAAGACTGTGCTCGTGCACCCATGATGTAGATTCTATAAAACACATTGTGCTGCACTGTGGGAAGTTTGAGCAAGCTAGGGCTGAAGTGATTTCACCCCTGCTAGCCTTGCTCCCAGGAAAATCAGAGGATTTCTATATCAGGTTCCTATTGGAAGACCGGTCAAATGCCAGAACACTAGCAGTGGCAAAGTTTTTATCGGTGGTTACAAGAACTAATGTTTCCTATTCCGAATTTGAGTAAGATGTCTGAGTGGTTTGAGGGCGGGGTGTCCCAGCTGTGTATCGCTTGGTAACGAATTGATGGGTCTATGGACCGTAATAAAGATTGTTGTTAGTTTATAAAACACTGAGCTAGCTGGACCAAGGGGACCTATACAGTATATCAGTAATAGATTGGGATGTCACGGTTCAGTGCAATACAATGTGAACGGGACTCTTGCACAGTCTTCTATGGCAGCTAAAACCACCTTGCCTTTTCCAAAAGCAGCAGTCCTAAAATCATCTTCCACTGTTTAAAGTGCAAAGGCATTTTTTTTGGGGGGGGGAGACTTACAAACATACAGTATCTAGAGAACAAGAAAGAGATACAAAACGGATTTGAACTGATTAGAGTAGCTACGATTGAGTGATAGACCCATCTTAATGGTACCATTCTGGAAATACCAAGTATTACAATGGCACACCTGTGTGTAAGACTTGGCTTCCAACCAAACTAATTTGAAGCAGTGCATGGTATGAGGCCACTCACAGCAACAGTATAGTCAGGCGGGAGGAGAGCCAAGACCACACCTGCCTGTGCTTTTCTCCCTGAAACCACTTCACTCTGCGATTTTTCAGGGAGAAAATAACATAATATCAACCCAATTTTAAAATATTCCCATATTTTTTTCTAGGCAGTCCCTCATTTGAGGAATGTTACGTTACTTCTAAAAAAACCTGGCATACACAACTGCTTCCACAGAAGATGGCTATTTAATTTTGCAATTTTGTCATCTGCATCATTAAGAAGAAACAATGATAGATCCAAGTAAATTGTAAAGATCTCTTAATATTTTCCTCTAATATTTTGTCCATGTGTTTAGCTTGTGGGGTGGGGGTGGGGATTAGAATGACACTGTCATTACAACAAAGCCATATAGCTAGGACTCATTCCTGAGAATAAAATCATTTGTAGGCAGTTCATGAAGTCAGAATAATTTCCAGAAATGCAGAGTTATGGGGCCTGGAATGTTGCCATAGAGGACCATCAGCTTATCAGTAACACAGTTGTGAGAGACGGATCCTCATTTCTAATTTTCTGGTGCGAAAATGACTTTATTTAGGGCTGTCTGCTTTTGCTGTTGTTTACAGTTACGCCAGCTGGTGGCATCCACAATCCCATTAAATAATTCACCTTTAAAGCCAAGGATACGCCGTCTCCCCCTCCAACATTTAGTAACAATAAAATGGTATGACTGCAAACAAAAACATACTTTTAGATTCAGCAAGTCTCCAGAATGTTATACACTGAACTCACAGTGACGCAGATTCTGAATGTACACTGAACCATTCTCACGATAGAAGTGTCCATAGGTGCTCGAAGGGTGGCATCATTAGTTGTGTGAAACCATGCAAACATACAAGATCCAAAATGGAGTGGCATTTCCCACCTGACAATAAGTTAATCATGACTAATACTGACTCATTTGGATTGTCCTGAATACCACCATTTGTTAGCCAAGCCCAAAAAAAGTCCTGTTGGGATGCATTTTGGCTTGCCTGCTGGTGAAAGTGACCATGAGGTGATTGATGATATCATCATTTACCCGTTTTAGACCCCTGGGTAGTAGCAGTTGCCAGGACAATGTCCTGTTCGCCTCTATGTAGTTTTTTCCTTATTTCAGATATCATTATATACTGACAAATCAAGATATTTGGCTGGTGATATATCATGATATTGAAAACCAGTTATCACCCAGCCCTAGTGTGCATATGTAAGGCTGCATCCTTATATGGTAATTTGGTTCTAATTATACTGTGAATGAGAGGGTTTAACACGGATGGGAGGTGTTACAGGTAATCAAAACTATACATAATTTATGAATTATTACAATTCTTTGGGAGTCCAAATTTCACTCAGCATGTAGCATATCCTGAGGGCAGCACCCAGCTGCACAATTTGCATACAAAAATTAGTATTTCCCATTTTCAAAAGAAATTGATTTCATTTCATTTCAAAAGAAAATGATTTTAAGCATTTGCCACCAAAAATGCACCTGACACCTGTTAATTTCCAGGTAGGCGTATGCAAACAATTAATGTGCAAGGTATAAAAGCCTCATGTTTAGCATAACCAACTTCCTCCCCTTGGGCCTATTCCAAAAGTATCTTTAATAAGGAAACGACGAGTTGGTGCAGCATGAAGTTAGTTGCACCAAGAACATAAAAGGTTTGTAAAATGCATGCTGTTCTGCTTCTTGATTTTACTTTTCCAAACACATGAGATAGGAATGAAGCCCTTAGTAACACAAAGTTTCCCTTAGTAACAACAACAAAAACAAACCTTTTCTGATTTGTACGCATTATAAAGGCTTCAGATTCAAAGCATCGGTGACTGCTTAGCTGAAAATGTTACTGGAAGACCATACACAATAACATTGGCCACAATCCAGACAGCCGTACAATTAGTTTTGTGCACTCAGATGATCTTTGGACTCATTCTTCTTATAATATAAGTCCCTTCTTCCACAGATCCAACCACTTTTGAAAACTGGTGGAGTGCTAAAAGTACTTTGAGATATGGCAGGTAGTGTGTGTGTGTGTGTGTGTGTGTGTGTGTGTGTGTGTGTGTAACAGATTGAAAGAGGGAGGGTGCACGTCTTGCTGCTCCAAGGGAAAATGTCAAAGGACCACCCTATTTGGCAAGCAGAACCCCTTGGGCATACACAAACTATTTTAAAGGACCGTCTTCATTTTATCACAGAATTACACTGCCACAATGGCATTTCAAAGGTACAGGTACAACACAAAAAGCAAGACAGCAAGATCTATTCAACAGACAGTATTTATATGACAATCACTATGTATTATCAGCCATTAGTAGGATTCATGTGCAATTGCTGTCACTGTTACAACTATTGAGTTTACTGCTGAGAACTCCAATTTCCTTTTGGGTGGTATACTGTATATTGCAGGAGCTGGATGGTGTTATATGTAATAACTATAGGTCACAACCCAGACCAACACGGCTACCTGTAACCCACATAACTTTGCGTAAGAATAGCCATTTGACTTTGGTTGTTCTCCTTGAGATGCAAGAGAGAAACAACTCTGAAAACAAGAAGAGATCACAGGATTTGCCTGTTTAAAGAAAACAGTTCATGTTCCCATTGCATGCATGCATGCATGCTCAAAGGAACTTTTCTATTACTAGATTGTGGCCAACTTTTAAGATAATTCTGTATATGGGCAATTGTTACCATCTGAAACCAACTGTGCTGCATAATAGGTATATTCAGTTAACAAAAATGCTTTCGACTTAACACGTTGCTTTAAAGGTTTTCCATATTCACGCAAGCTCCAAATGGTCGGGAAATTACACGTATTTAGTAATGCCTTAATATATGGGTTATTTTTGGGTGCAATATGGATATGGTACGGTATCCTAAGTTGCGGTCAGTACAACCTTCACCACTACCTCAGCCTCAGAGCTGAATGACTGATTGACAAGATGGGTGGGTGTAGCTCCCTGATTTGACTGCAATAGACAGACACATGGACTCTATGCAACGGAAGCTATCATGGAACTGAAGCTACTATTCCACAGCTAAAGTCACCCAGCTTGCAATCAATACCATCCACACAGAATGTACCCAGCTGAGATGTTGCTTCCTGAAGAGACAGAACTGAGCCTCCCAGAATTGTAGCTGTGTGATACGATATTGTGCTGCCCCCCAAAAAACTTCTTGTTATCATGGTGGGAAGCGATTCACAAAGTCACTCACCCAACTTGTTCAAAATAAGCCCTTTCTTATCCTTTCTACCCTAAATTCTGCATGTACTATCCTCATATTTCCCTCTGCAGTACCAAACTTCAAATCAGTCTGTCTAACCATTTTCTAACTATACACTATAAAACCTACTGCCTATGCTTCCTTATTACAATAATGAAATGTGGTTCAACTGACTCACTCACCCAAACAGAAGAACTGCTAAGAAGCTAGTCAAACACCTCTATCACTCTCCTAGTGTCAGGGTCCAGACAATAATAGGAAATTTGTGGGCACACACAAACATTATTAATATTGTTGCAATATTCTTGCACATGTTAATATATTTTAACCAGTCCCTTTCCAAATCCGAAAGGTCTGTCCATCCTGAAAGATAGCAGAGCCAGCTGGGAAAGGAAGCTGGAATTGGCATTCGTCAACCCACTAAATTACAACCTATTTTTATACCCATGTTTGCACTATTTCTTGGGCATCTCACTATAAATTCCAGTACTGGTAATTCCAAATGACTAGAGAGTGAGATGCCAAACAAACAGCAAAAATATGGCCATGATGAAAGGGAGGCCTGACTATCAAACGAAGCACACATTTTTCCTGAATGTTAAGAAATTAGCACTGTTTTTGTTGACAGCTTTTAAAAAGATCATTTCATCACAGAGCTTAAAACAGTATATATTTTATGATGATTGCTTTTGTTTCTGATGTTTTCGATCTGTTTTATATTTGCTTTAGGGTTCTCTTTTGTTGGCTATCTTGAAAATCTAGGTTAATAAAATTATGTTTAAAAATTAAGAAAGAAGGTTGGGAGCAAAGCAGCTAGAACAGGGGCATTGGTAGCAGTGGGACAAATGTTCCATTTCAATGAGTGAGCCGGGTCTAAATACGCCAACACAATTTCATGTAACCAAGTTTCCACTGAATCGCAATGCATTTCATGCTTTTTTACAGAGGTGGCTTTATTATTGGTTTTGGGTTGTATAGAAATATTTTGTAAATTGAATAAAAAAATAAAACAGGCCTATCTTTATTTAAAAAGGGGAATATGAATTTGGTAATTTAAAGGGTTTTTATATTTTTCTAAAGTTGTTTTATACAAGGGCTGCAATCCTCAGTATACAGTGGTACCTCTGGTTAACAACTTAATTCATTCCGGAGGTCCATTCTTAACCTGAAGCACCACTTTAGCTAATGAGGCCTCCTGCTGCCGCCGCGCAGCCAGAGCACAATTTCTGTTCTCATCCTGAAGCAAAGTTATTAACCTGAGGCACTATTTCTGGGTTAGGGGAGTCTGTAAGCTGAAGCGTTTGTAAGCTGAAGCGTATGTAACCCGAGGTACCACTGTACACACTTTACTGGGGGCAAGTCCCATTGAACACTGTTGGGCTTACAATGTGAGTAGATATGTATTGAGTTGTGCTGTAAAACATATCAGTGTTTCTCTTATTCCCACTCCTAATCATGTTCCTTGGACTCTGAAACACTCTTTAGAGTGTAATGCTACAAGGCTGTGCCTAATTATACTGGGTATCCATAAATAGGTATACATGACTCAGAATTTCTGTGTCCTCAGCCAGCCTATCGGGCCACAAGAAATACACCAGCTCCGGTTAAATTAAGCAGTAAGATACAACAGGCTGCAGCTTCTGACATATATCAGCACACCTCGAGGTACAAAAGAGCTGCAGTATAGAGAGAAATCCTAGATTCACAATAGCAGCTCAATGCTGAATGTGATCTGAATCAATACAAGTCGGACAACTTAGAACAAAACTCAAAACAAAGATACACGCTTTCATTCTTTGTGTGACGATAACCAAGGGCACATCTACTGCCAATATTTTTTGGCTATAAGGAGGATTGCTATAATGCTGGATGGCTTCAAAGGCACATGTACCGTAAGTCCAGCATCTTATCACAGGGTGTGTACACAATGTATGATAATGTGCATTCAGTGCTAGATGCAGGTGCCTTTGGCTAGAAGAAAAGTGCCTTTGTGCACATGGGGGGTCATCCCTGTCCCACACTATTTGTCAACCCAAAGTGCACTCTGCAGGAATGGTTATAACCACAACTTCCTGAATGCATGTGTACACAGGAAGTGCTTTCTTAAGTCACCACCTATTGGGGGAAACCTTCCGACACTGCAAGGTTGTGCTGCTCTCCCTTCATTATGTTCAACGATAACCTGGTCCTGGTTTTTAACTCCCTAAAGCCTTACTTCGTTACAATTTAGTATGTATATAAATAAGGCAGTAGCATTCTCAATCCATGCCACACACTGCCACTTGCTCCCTTTCGTCAATAAAACTAGTTGCTGTGTTTCCCGTGTTAGTGTGGTAATAATCACAAAGCATTGTCAGGTTTCAAACTGGAAAACATTAAAACATGTTCTTGAAAGCTCTGGTTTTGGAACAGGAACTTATCCAGGTTTCCACTCCTTAGCTGGAATAATTGGTTCCATTTAAAGATAAAAAAAAGGATTGCAAATCACTAGGAAGACTACTCATGCAACAGTAATTTAGAAGCAGTTAACAATACTTTTAAAGACAAATTTCCTTTAGTATAATTTGACCCCGAGGACCAATTAAATTCATTAATATCCCAAACGAAGGGTAATAAAGGGGAAGCACCTAAAGTTATTATACAAGGAGAATTTGTTTTTTTCAGAAGCCAGGGGTGGGTGGGTGGGTGAGTGAGTGAGTGAGGGTAGACTAATTTTTAGTTATTAAGAGCTCCTTTTGTATACACATACAACACCTAGTGGGTCCAAGCAAAAGGAATCTTATGCTTAGCTTTGATATCTGTCCCACCATCCATGACCTTGAAACATCTTTATCCATCCTTTCCCCCTGGGCAACATACAAGGGCTTCCCTCATTTTATTCTCATTATAAGTCAGGTTTGGCTGAGAAAGTAACCCACCATGAAGTGAGCTTCATGGCCATGCAGGGCTTTTAATTTGGACTTCCCTGGTCCCAGCCCAATATTCTGTCTATTACACAGTACCACTCTGGTTCTGACTATACCGCTGCCTTAATGCTAATGTGAATCAACCAACGATTCCTTTCACAATGGATTTAAAGTATATCGCAGCTTCTGTGCATGACCGGTACACAACAGATTTTGATTTCAACAGGAATTAAGTTTGCCTCCCTAACTATGCACTACACTGTGTCTACAATGTTTATTATCTTTAAGTAATCATGCACTAGAAAAATGGTTTCTTAAGTGTGTTCTTATTCATTGTATGTGTGTGTTTATCATTTTCGCATCTTACGTTGCACATTTTCTGCAATATTTGTTTCCTAGTTATATGCCATAAATTATATATATTTCCGGTACTCAAGAGGTTCTGGTAACAAGGTACAAGATGAAAATCATAAGAACTGCCAGTGCTATTCCTTTCCAGCCACTCTAATCATTATATCTTTAGAGCAGCCTCCCATTTAATTTCTGTCCTCTTCAAAACAAATAGGGTTCAAAATAGTATGTCTGTATTTCTTATGCAACACATTTTTTTTCTATTTCTGAGTACTGGAAAGAGTAGTGCTGGCTATAAGCAAAGAATCCTTTCCAATCTAGGCCAAAATGAAGCAATGAGCTAATATTCTGCAGTATAGCTAAGAATTCTGGTAAGTGTGACTATACACAGAATATCCAACAAATCAGTTCCGTTCCGTTCACTGTGGAGGTGTCACCCTGTGGTGTGGCAATTGGAAGCATCTGCAGGAGGACACTGGCCTTGTTGTACATGGGAGTTGTATACTTCTTGTTGTACACTTCCATTTGGGAGTAAAGTTCAAATGGACAAACTATCGTTAGCATCTTTGTTCCAAACCAAAGTTCACAAACCCACATCAAAGCATTGTTACAAATAACATTCATAGTTAAGGCACATTCAGGCCACAAAGGGAGCAACCTGCATTGGGAATAACTACACACTCAGCGGGATGCAAGATCAGCAGAATCCTCAGCAGGATCAGGTCAAAGGTTCATTTGAACCATCGTCTTGTTCTCACAGTGGCCAACCAGATGGCTATGAGAAGCCCAAAATCAGGAAATGGGTGCAACAGCACTCTCCACTTCTCAAAGTGAACTTTACCTGTAGTCACAAAGCAAGCAATCATACCCAACGACAATCATATGGACAGGTGATGGAAAAAGTGGGTGCCTTGGTGGCCAACATCAAAGTCCTGATTGGCCACATGCAGTCATGGCAGCACTTAAGGGCAAAATCACATGCATCTGCTCATCACTCAAAGACACCACCATCAAGAGATTATTTACATGTATCAATATCAAACGCCACAGACAGAGCTTTCAAATAATCTGGTATCACTTCAAATATAACAGCTTCCATTGGAGTCTCTTCGAGATTAAGCCGCAAACCATTTAGTGTCAAGACATCAAGTGGCATACATGTATGTCTGAATCATTCCTAAGAAACCTTGCACTACCCGAGATCATATTTAAAAATTGGTTTGATATTACACAGGGCATCAGAGGTATAGCAGGATAATGGATTCAAGTGAATCTGCAACAATATTTCGGGAGCAATAAAGGAAGTCAAGAAGGAACATCCAGTGCCAACTTCTGGTCAACAGAAAAAATAATATTTGGAATATTGTGCTACTGAATAAGATAACTGCTTGTAAATGAGAAGCAATAAATAATTCAGAGATTCTTCAGAAGAACTTGACTATCCTCTTGCTATTTTGGAATAGATATAGACCAAGTGATTTAGCACCTATGGAAATTTTGACAATCTGGTGTAAGGAGCTGAGCACATTAATGTAACATTTAGTTTTCCAATCATTATGTTTTCATAATGAAAACATTATGTTTTATAATCTTTTCTGAATATACTTTTAAGTCATTGTTCTTATACAGTGGTACCTCGACAACCGAATGCTTCGATTTCCGAAGGTTTCAACTTCCGAAGTCGACAACCCCGGAGGTCTTTTCGCCGCGCATGTTCTGTGCCTGCGCAAAGCAGCACGCACGGTCGGTGCATGCGCAGAAGCGGCGCTTCGACAACCGAAGACCTCGACTTACAAAGACGGCCGCGGAACATCGGCCTCATAAGTCGAGGTACCACTGTACATTGGCTCAGTTCATATATAACAGTTAGCCATGGTCTAACAAATAAGCTGCTAAATGCACCAGCTGTTTTCTTCCCTATGGAAACTTCCCAAGTAGAAACTTGCAAACCAGTGCTTGTGGTTTGATTCTACCCAAACAAAGCAGAAAGGCAAGGACGAACCTTGAGTACTGTTTGTGGTTTGTTTGGGGAGAGAGAAACCATTGAGTTGCTAGTTCACACATAACACTAAGGTTTGTCAGAGCTACAAAAGCTCTTCTGGACACATAACTGAACAATGCTATAATAGGAGTCTTCTCATCCTAATATGACTTCCAAATATACCTCTACTTATCTATATGCATATATAATGCCAAAGCTTGATATATTCCACCCCAATTGGTCAAACCAGGGAACTCTTAGCAGCACTGTACAGTCAGATCTTGCACAGCACAGATGTCCCTACTCTAGCAGCCTAATTGTGAAGTAACCCTTTTAAATTCTCCTTTCCTTTAAATAGTGTTCTGGGAAATAATTAACAGACTTAATTGTTAGTGAAATTTCTCTGAGATAATTCAGAAAACTGCCTACCTCTAATATCGGTTATACTTTTTGCTGTCAGCAGTTCACTGTGTAATCATATCATTTCTATCTCACAAGGAAAACGCTGCTGTGGTTGGAAGATATAGCCACAATGTCCTGTTTTGAGCTTCACATTTCAAAAAAACAAAATCAAAATGAAAATATTACACTTTAGGTTATAAGTACTCTTCCTGACTTTCCTAGCACAACTGATCAAGTATTTAGTGAAACAGGTTTCTTCCAAACAATTTCACATTTGTAACTGCACAGAACTTGTTGTCAAATGCCCCTAGCATAGATACAGATAAATAGTGATACGGAAATAAACTACCTGACATATTCATGGGGCCATCCATATATTCTATATAATTCTGTATTTATCTTTATCGTAAAACCACATGGGGGAAAGGTTGCGGTTTTCCAGATTGTACATATATGTGGAGAGAGAGAATTTTCAAATTGATTTTTCAACAAATTATAAACATAGCACACAGGTTTCTCTGTTTCATTAGTCTTTATTTCTGAATCTGTTGCAAAGGTAGCCTACTTTTCTCTACCCTTTTCAAACATCACATAGTAACATTGTTTTAATTACGTTAACAAGTTTACCTTCCTTTCTTGGAGCCATATGTAAACATGCCCACTGTCCACAGGGATTTCAAAAGATTCAGGAGATAGTTCCTAACACAAGGGAACTCTGCCTACAAATCATTCTCCACTTTATAACAAATCAAATCAAATTTTTTATTGCATTAGCCGGTTGGCCATAGCACATAACACATAAAACATAAAACACATAAAACATTATAACAAAACAGGCTTGTCTAACCCCTGTGTTCATTCAGCTCCATGGATACACCCTGATCAGGACAAGCTCAAACGAGGAGGCTTTTGGTACTGCAAGCCACTTTAGAAAACCTTTTCTTTGCAACTCAAAACTATGGCATCCTGTTCTTTGCTAATGACACAATATTTGGAAGAGGGGATCTGTGTTTGAAATTGCATTATCTTTTCCAAATAAATGTTTGTTTCATTGACTAATTCTTTATCTGGGTCATTTAAAGCTCTTGGCAAAACCGCGAGCCTTGTCTGATTGCTGAGAGCCAAAGTTTAACAAAATAGGGAATATATCATGGATTAGAAAACCATCTAGAAGCTCCAAGGGAAGTTTGCATAGAATCACATCAACTTCCACCTTACCGTCAAGGGATGATAAGGAACCCCTACTCACCTGGGTGCAAGGTGGAGAGGTAGCAATCTGACTCAGGCTGCAGTGCTAAGCATACATCCAGCCCTATCCTAGACATATTAATTGAGAGCTAAGTCACAGAGTCCAAGAGAAGTATGACTAGGATTGCAACCCATGCTGAAATCCAGTTGAACCAAACACATCTTGGTTTGTGCAGCTAACTTCACTCTGGGTATCAAAAAGTGAGCCAAAAACAGTTCTAAAAGTGACAAGCAGAGGAATCTGCAGCAATATTTGGTAACGTCATATGCTTTTATTTTAAAACTGCACGAAACTGATCTTGTTGCAAAATGACAAGTTCTTTCAGAAAAAAAAAGACTCAGAGAGGAAATCTAGCTAATCTTGAGCTCAATCCTCATTTGGCAAATTCCCGCTGTCTTAAGTGATTGATTGAATGATTGACAAGAAACGCTTAGACAGGTTTCATAATGTTTGCCAAAAAGGGATGCACAATCTAAAAATAATAACAGTAGGAACGCTATCAGCTAAGACGATAAGTCAGCAGAATTTTTTTAAAATACAGTTTAAAAAAATTAGTTGGAAACAGGAAACCAAGTAAGACTCTTTTTTTGTAAAGTCAAAATAACAATTAAATATACTGAATGTACAGTTAGTTTCTCAAGTAACCTAACAGAAAAGTCAGTTTGGTGATAGGCTACCAATTAAAATCTCAATGCTACATACAAGACAGCTTTAGAAGGTCAGACTCGTGTCTTTTTTATTAAAAGTTACCGCACTATCAAAATTAATCAAACACACTGGACACCCAATTACTTTTATTTATTTTATTTTAATTAGAGATATCTGTCAGATCCTTCTAATGCCTATGCTTGAGAAATCTGAAAATCCTATTTCTTTAGTTTTGCTATTTTCTTTCTTTGGGAAAAAAAATACATATGGAATCCTTTAATGGTTGGACAGATATTTTCTTTCACGAACAGTTCTGTCCATGCCAATGAACTATTTGCTGATTATGTTCAGCAGCAAATAATTCACAAATAATGTTACATATAAAATAAATCCCACCACCACCATGGCTTTCACACATAGAAGCAAACAGTTTCTACTAATACCACGAATTTACTGTGTTTCT
Organism: Zootoca vivipara; assembly: GCF_963506605.1. Classification (NCBI taxonomy): domain Eukaryota; kingdom Metazoa; phylum Chordata; class Lepidosauria; order Squamata; family Lacertidae; genus Zootoca; species Zootoca vivipara. Next base: position 35,790,003 of record NC_083278.1, on the reverse strand, counting down.
GAAATCACTGTGTACTAAGTCTTGCAAACTGCTTGATACACACACTCTGTTCCACAGATTACACTCACTTGATTTAGCACTCATAGACATTTTAATAGCCAGAGCTAAGAACAGATTCACAAAAGGTGAGCTTGCTCCAATTAAACAAATACAATCACTAAATGGAGATGCAATAATGTGCCTTGGCAATCTGCACATGGAATTCAGGCTTGCTATAATTTTACACACTGTATACAGAAAGATACCTGTGTCGAAGACGGAATTTATTTTCTTCTGGCATGATTTTAAAAAAATCAAATAAATGAAATCTGTTCACTGTGTTGAAGGGTCCCCAACCTTTTGGGGGGGGGGGGCGGGCGGGGCATATTTAGAAATCTAATGAATTGTTGTGGACACCACAAAACATCAATTGAGGACCCAATAACAGTGACCCATCTCCAGGGAACAAAGGCCTAGTCTTTTATGGGTGTAAAAACTGCAGGGCAACATTCTGGGATTGTAAAATTGGTCACAACTGTATTGATTCCAGGTGTAGGTAGGCTTTGGCTCAGGCATTGGGTGTACTGTATATCCATTCTGAGGCCCCTGTTGGGGTGGGGGGAATGCTTGAGCAGGGTCAAACCTGGAGTAGAAGAACCACCTCAAGACCAGGGTATACTTACGTGGCCCTCTGAGACCGCCACTGGAAGTTCTGTGGCCCATCTGCCCCATGCTTGGCTTCTGGACAGAGATATCACTCTAGACTCCTCCAATGGTGCTCCCTGTGATCACCTGCAGCCAACTGTAATCCTGTACCCAATGACCGTCTGCCTAAATAAGGAGACCTAGCAGCCTCCCAATTGGTTAACAATGACTTTGATGAGCTACCTTGTCCTCCTTTGCGACCAGCCATGGGAAATCCCCAGAGGCTGGCCACAAATGGAAAGGCCGTTCTGCGTTGACAGGCTGTGACCACCGCCCAACCCAGTATCGGGTAAGCGGCCATTTCACAGAAGAAAAATGAGCAGCGCTCAGAACTTCACCCTTAAACAGGCATAACATCCACAACCCTCCCAAAACAAATACAATACATATGTTGGGGACCCCAGTGCTAAGGAATGAACCTGGGACCTTTTGCATGCGGAACATGTGCTCTACCACTGAGCAATGGCCGTTTTCTGGTCACCGACTCCAATAGGCCTTGTTGCATACATTATATTCTTCCAAGGACCACATAATATATGTGCCAGCGAAGTATCCCTGGCTGATGTGTATAATGTTTGATGTTTTATAATGTGCCTAGAGGCAGCGCTGCCTACAAAAAGTCACCCACCTTGCCAAGCATCTCCAAGGATACTTTCCCTATGTCTGTTCACCAAAAGCTGTTCCTCCCTGCTCTAGGCCAGCTTTATCCATGTAAGCCCATTTTATCAGTCCAGTGGCTGCATAAGATGCACTATACCTCTGAATACTAGGCAGATGATTACCCTGATACATTTGGCTAATGACCCTACATCTGCTTTTGCCAGAACAATTTTACAGGAGGTAAACAAGTCAGTCAAAGAGAGAAGTGACTTGCCCGTAGCAATAAGAACTGGGTATGAGTTGATGTGTGCTTGAACAACAAACCCTCGAAATCAAATCCCCATCAATTAAATTCTACTGAAATCAATTTCCACCTCAGATCCCTCTGGAAATTTTCTCCTTCAATTAATGCACCCTCCTCACACACACACACACTCTTTTACTCCTAGATTATCCCCGCTATTCATTCCCCCTTGAACTAATATCCCCACGTTCACAGTTCCTCTCCAAACCATTTCCCCTTCCAAAAATTGATGCCCAACGAGAATATTAATCTATCAAAATGTTATTACATGAAGCACAATTTCATAAAGAAATATCATCACTGCATACAATGTATACATTCACAATATTCAAACACAATAAAAAAAAACCCACATAATAACCAAAAGGACAAATCACTGGCTAACTCAATATTACTGCTTTTCCTTTAAATGTCTGCATAAGCCTGGCAACATAGAAATGTTTTCAACAAAGGTTAAAAAATTAATACTGAAGACACCTGCCAAATCTCTATTGGAAGACTGCATTCCACAAGACTGGAGCAATAAAACTGAGAGCCTGGTGTCGTGTTGACGTCAAATGAGCCTTATCAACCTGCTATGCTTCTACAGAGATATCATTCATCGAGCTGTGATGGTAGGGTTCAGGTAGACCTTAAAGTACTCTGGAGCTAAGTTTGTAACTAGGGCTTTGTAAATTAATACAAGAACCTTGAACCTGGCTCAGTTGTATTAATTTCATGCCTCCTTCCCAAAAAGCACATTTGCATTTTTCCTTCTCTGAACCCTCTTAAAGAGACAAGATTCCCAGTTTTCTCACAGAGGCAAAAACCCTGTCTTTGCAGCGTGATCCAGAATGTCTCTATTTCCTTGCCTTCTTCAGTTTCTAGAAGAAAGAAAGCAATACCATTTAAGGTAAAGGGGAGGCCCAAGGAGCTGCTGTGCGATTAGCAGACAAAGCCATGCCTCATTGCCCAGATTAGCCAGGCTGCCTCTATAATTGAACCCTGTTCCATACTGCATAGGCACCCGTTTGTAGCTCAACAACCACCTTTAGGATTAGGGAAACTGGGTACCCATTTAGTGCACTGACAAAGCTGTTAAAAAAAAAGTTAAGATATTTCATAATTGCTCCAGTCATGTACATGTGCATTGATTCTTAATTATTGTTCGACCCTCTTTCAACGTGGCATATTTGGTACGCTGTATGCATTAAGAATATACAGTTGCCTATTGATCAAAGTAGCATTTGAACTCTGGCAATTGCTTTGGTTGCTCTCAGTCACAGTTGATATAAATGATGCCCGTTCAAGAATGGAGTCATGCAGACATCCAGAGAGTTAGAAATGGGTGTAGTGCATATATTTGGACTCTACGGATAGGAGCTTTGGGTCAAGAATGTGAAATGTACATTCCCCAACCTTTTTTCCCCCAACAAGGAGACAATCAGCCCATTCTCTATTCCCAAATTCATTGGGTTTATTTATATTTTAAACAACTCAGAAATGAAAGACATACTGTATCAAGCAAAGGATGGAAGCCAAGGTGAAAAGGTGCCCTGCATGATGAAGAATAATAATAATAAAAAGACAGGTATAGGCTGGTCTTTTTATTCCTAATGGAATTAATACATGAATCATGACTTTAATAAGTGCCATCTGTTTGTTAATTGTACTTTACAAAGCACCAGGATTTTGCTTTCTTGTTTAATAACAAAACAAGTTAGTGGCTACAAAGGAAAGTGCAGATGTCCCAGGATCCTACAACTTGAGTGTTAGGGAAATCATGGTTAAATGCTATGCACAAATTAATTGTTTCTGTTTCCAGGATCTAGTACTTAACTCGTGGCATCAAAACTGTACTAAAATATAGCTAATATTAATTTTTGATAGCAGTTGCACAAGCCTTGCATTAGAAAAACATTCATTTGCAAATGATCCATGTGGGCTGACACAGAGCATGGTCAAGGTGCCAAACAATGGTGCTGGCTTTGCTGAAGCTCAGCATACTATCTGGCTCTGGTCAGTATATGGATGTGAGAATCAATGGGACTCAATGCACATTTAAGTATGGTGTATTTGTATGCAAACCTAAATATGGTGCCTTTGACAAACTATGTTGAGTATTTTGAGACATCATATTTTATCTATAGCAGTGTGATAACAAAGCACCCCATGTGAACCTATAAGCCCATTTGCACAATTCAGCCAGCCAGCATTAAACATTTTAAATTCTGATTGGTATCAATGGGAGATTTCTGTGCACTCAATCCTATGCATGCTTACGATGCATACCCAGGAACACGGTGGGACGTACTTCTGAGTAAACACAGAAATACACTGTTAAACACATGCATAGCTATAGTATAAACCTTTACTGCGTGCTGGATTGTGTCCATTCTTTACTCGTATTTTTTATTTTATTTATTTATTTTCACACACTTCAAGAAGGTGATAATATTCCAGTAGTGTTTTGCCCTAGGCGTAAATTCATACTAATATCTCAAGGTTGCCATGTATCTAAGGCTATGAAAAGTTGCAGGATATGACAAAAAATATAGCAAAACCTATCATTTCTCCGCAATTGCTCAAAGGCATAATAAATGGTCAACATTTTCAAATCACTCCCTTATTTTGAAACAGGGTTTCATGGGTGCACTGGAAACCCAAACCAAGCAAGAAGAGGGCAAGAGTTAGTATTTCTTGTACAGTGGTACTTTGGGTTACAGACGCTTCGGGTTACGTGTTTTCAGATTGCGTACTGCGGGAAACCCAGAAATACTGGAAAGGGTTACTTCTGGGTTTCGCCGCTTGTGCATGCACAGAAGCGCTAAATTGTGCTTCACGCGTGCGCAGAAGCACCAAATCGCGTCATGCGAGTGCACAGATGCGGCGCTACGGGATACGAACACTGCAGGTTGCAGATGTGCCTCCGTCATGGATTACGTCTGCAACTCGGGGTTCCACTGTAATGTGTTTTAAAACACACACAACTGCCCAGCACTCATCCAACAAGCTCCTTCCAAACCACTAGAGACAGACAGACAGACTGGCCAAACAGGCATCTATGCGTAGGTAACAGAACTTCCTTTCTTCTCCTGTTCCTTTCCGCTCCCTGCATCCCCTCAAAATCAGATCAGGAGGGTGGGGGAATGCTCTGGAGCATATTTGGAGAGTGCAGAGGAAGGAGAGGAGATAGAAGTCCCATTGTGCCAGTAGATCTATGCATTCAGAGTACTGGATAAGACGCCCAAAGTCTGCACACATCATATGCATTGTCCTTAACTGCCACTGAGCCATGGTAAAACTGAGCACCATGTGAAGATACAAACTCTTGGTTGTCAGAGCTTGCTGTCATGCTAAGAGGAAGCTAGCAATCCATCACTCTTCCATTCAGCCTGAGTCTTTTACCATGGAGAATTGACTGACTTTGCAAGGGCAGTAGTGGTGGAACTTTCACACACAAATTTCCTTGTTCCGTTGGAAGTTTTAAGGGAGGCTGTCCAGGGGAAGGTGAAACACAGGGAGGAGATGTTGACCTGATTCTCCAGGAAAACTTCCTCCCCTGAAAAGACATGGGTGAGTTCCTGCCCTGGCCAGCTGCTTTGAGACTGGGGAGTGGAAACAAAATGGGTGAAAGAGGGTTGAGTGATGGGGAAGAGAAGAGAAAGCCCAATTCCACTCCCTGCACAATCCCTTCAGTTGCAAGGGAGTGCTCCTTTGCTATTTAAAAGGAAAGTGGAGAAGGGGACATTTGGTTCAGAGTTCTCTCCTCCCTTTGAAGCCAATTTTTCCCACCTACAGGAGACTTGCCTCAGCCCCTCTGCTAGGCACTTCCCAGACAACAGTGAGTTTCTTCTGAGCTGGCTCCAGCTTTGATTCAAAGGGAAGGTAAAGCAAAGGGGGAGGGATTCTTTCTTTTTTACAAACCACATATTATTTTAATAGATCTACATCTAAATGCCAGTGTTTAAAACTTAGATGTAGCAATGCATTTCCCCTCACTCAACCATTTCCTCTGCAGTTTAGCCATTTCAGATGGACAGAACAGGAAGGGTCCTGTAGCTATTAAACAAAATGGCAAAACTCTCATTAACTGTGGTGGAAAGAGATAATTAGCCCCAAAGGATAATGTGGTAGGGAAAAATAAACTACTGTAATACGCAGTTGAAAAACAATCAAGTAAGAAGTGTTCATTTCTGTCTCATATGACTTGCATATTATAAAAACACATAAAGATGGCAATTGTCTTAAAACGATAAAAATTCCTCTTGCCTTTTTATGTGCTAATGTTTAGTAAGGTGAGTTTTGGAGAAAATTCATACTAAATTACACTGAGAAAAATGTGAGTCATTGTTCCAGCTCATGATGGTCCTTAATTTAGCTTCAAAACAAGAGCGATGAAGTACTAAAGCAATGCATTTGTGAGAAAAAGATCTCTTGTGATGGTGTTAAACTTGGAGTTTAGGTTTTAATGATTCACAGGGCTTTTTTTCAGCCAGAACTCACTGGAACCTCTCAGGTGGGCCCCATTGCTATTCTAAGAGAATGAAGAAGGTGTTCATGGTGAGTTCCAGCACCTTTTTTTCTAGAAAAATAGCACTGATGATTTGTTAGGCTGTTATTAGCTGTTGTTTCCCAGATCTCTCTTGGTACATTGGATGGGTGAGGCATCCAATGTACCAACTGGTCTGATTTTGTGGACTCTTTTTGAGGGCTAAAGAAGTAACATAAATTGTCTCCTTTCATCTTGCTGCTTCCTCTATATTCAACTCTTTGATTCTAGAGAAATCAAACTATCCGAGTCTATGTCAGTAACTTCATGCAGGAGAAACAAAATTAAAAAAAAATCCTTCCAGTAGCACCTTAGAGACCAACTAAGTCTGTCATTGGTATGAGCTTCCGTGTGCATGCACACTTCTTCAGAGCCTACAAAATTTTCATGAAACAAAGCTTCAAATAAAAGTTAACCAGTTAGAAAAGACCACAACATTGAATGGCAACTCTTTTCAAAGACTGAGAGAAGCTGATATGCATTGGAACAATTGGTGCAGTTGTACTACAATCATTTTTAAAGAATTTCCATATAAGTTTGCTCCGGGGAAAAAACCCATTGAATATTTTCAGTTGCCAAAACTGCCATTTGCAATTAAAAATTAAAGCTGCAGCACTCATCCCATGCAGGCAATTATCTAAAGGTAGCTGGCAGTCGCCATTGTTTACAGTGCCACTGCTGTGTCATGACTTCATTAATCTGGGAATTTATATTTTAATAGATTTAGCATTGTCAAATTTATTTTCAGCTAGGCTCATATTTGAATCACACTCACAAATAACAGTAGCAAAAACCCTGCTTTCTTGGCATTCCTCCAAGCTACATCACCATCTAATTTTTGAAGCGCTATAGTCCAACAGAACAAAATCATTACAGGTGACAAAAGTTTTTGCATAAAAAATTTGTACTGGAACTGCTAGAAACACTAATTAACATATAGCTACCAACTTCAATAAGTCGCATCTTATTCTACATTCCCAGTAAATACAGCATCTCTAGAAGACGTATAGCATGAGTTACAGGTAGGTAGCCATGTTGGTCTGACGTATATATACTGAGATATATACTGATGTACAGTATAGCATGTACATCCCTGAAACTTGATATAAATTCATCCTTCGCATGTATTCACTACAAAGGCTATTCTTAAAACAGCTAGTGCAAAACATCCAAGCAGTTGGATGTTTGCACTAGTAACTCAGTATTCCACAAAGGGAATACACATACCATACATCTGCAAAATTCAATCATAACTACTCACAGAACAAATTGAACTTCAGGGGTAGCATCCTGGGCTTCACTGTAAGGTTAGGAACAGAAGCATAAACTCCACCCCTGAAGGACCCTCCCCTTCAAGTCCTGTCCTACTCCAGCATAACTTTCATTTTATTGAAAGGTGCACCTCTTTGTCAAGCGATGGAGTGCAGTGTGGATTTTAAGACTGTTTTACTTTTGTTCCTGCCACCATCTCAATTCCGTTGGCAATGCCAATGTTTAGTTGGTTGATGTTTCATTGTTTCAGATTTAAACACACTATTCATTATGACTTTTAGTGAATATATAATCCACACTGGGACCCTTGGGTGCTCTAGATACCTGCAATAGGTAGGTATGTTCCTACTTAAGAGCCTATTAAATTGTGTTCTGAGGCTGCTCAGTGGAACCTACTCCTGAATAAACATCCACAGGCTTGCAACTGAGTGTACAGAATAATGCAAATCTCCTTAGGCATCTTAAGACTGATTTGTTGAGTAATAAAAGTTTGATTAGTATATTACAGTAAAACTGTGTTTAGTAATTACTACCATTACTGAGGGACTCATATGTTGAATATGTACAACTGTGTAATTCAGGCGGGTGCTATTCAAGCTCTTAATGATCAAAACAATTTATCACTACAGGTGATGTATTCAGCATCAGGGGAATAAAGTAGTTTGTTGAAAGTCCAGTGAAGGAAACGCATGAGGAACAGACAGCAAAAACTAATTCTTCAGTTTGCAAATATCCAAAATTTGGATCACTACTAAGACTTTTCCTTATCTTTTAAAGACATTTGAACAGTCCTCTCAATCTTTAATGAGAGTTTTAGAGCCTAGCCTCTCTCTCGCTATACATTTATTTTCCCCTAAGTTCCTTTCAATCACTTCAAAAATTTAAAAGGCTACTTTCCAAGCAAGATCTAGCATAAACAAGTAAGATTTATACAATAAAGGAAAGCTACTGAAATTGAGAATTCGGGGAGAGGGAGCGCACCTTGAAAATCCATGCAATCTGCTGACTGCCCCAACAAAAGTTTATACTGGTTTTAATGTGCATTCATTCAGAAACCATGAATAAAGAATCTAAAGATAGCCAAGGAGACAAAACTGTTGCAGGAGACTGAGTGAGTGAACAAGCAAACAAACATGAATCTAAGTGAATGAATAGATGTGCCAGAGATGCAATATACTCATGCAGAGATATTTAAAGCCCAAGGGAGGGGAAAACATTTGCTTCCGATCATTCTCTCAATTAGAACTTTTCTGCTCTTCCTGTTTTTTTCCTTTTCGCCCTACGGATGATACCAAGCCAGACTCCATAAAATGGATTCCTAAATGAAGCCGTGAATTAGCTTTCAAAATACCTTGCAAAACTCCTCTTTCATGTGTTCCTGAGCTTTGTTCCAAAGGGCTAACAACTATATTGATACTATACACAATCAAGTTCCTAACTTCAGAATGCTTCAGATTGTCAGTGCTTTGTCTGACAGTTGAGCCAAATATATATATAGACGGATCACACAGATCACACATTTGCAGTCGACATTAAGCACAAAAAAAAGATAGAACTACCATTTTTTAAATTTCAGGCTCCCAGTCACTAGCACATGTAAAAGCTGTACTTGACTCTTAAAACATTCAGAAAGTGTTGGGAGGGGTGGGGGAAAGCACAACTTAATTTCTCTTAATTTAATTTCCCTGTACAGCTATCATTCCTTTCGGTAGGAATTGCATAGAACATGTTATACCATTCCAGTCAGAATAATGATCCATGCATCCAACCCAGAAGTAAAATACTAACACTAGGATAATGGAATAACTATAACCTATGGCTCTGTGGTTAAACCACAGAGTCTAGGGTTTGCTGATCAGAAGGTCGTCGGTTCGAATCCCTGCAACGGGGTGAGCTCCCGTTGCTCGGTCCCAGCTCCTGCCCACCTAGCAGTTCGAAAGCACATCAAAGTGCAAGTAGATAAATAGGGACTGCTCTGGCGGGAAGGTAAACGGCGTTTCCGTGCGCTGCTCTGGTTCACCAGAAGCAGCTTTGTCATGCTGGCCACATGACCCGAAAGCTGTCTGCGGACAAACGCCGGCTCCCTCGGTCTATAGAGCGAGATGAGCGCCGCAACCCCAGAGTCGGACACAACTGGACCTGATGGTCAGGGGCGCCTTTACCTTTACCTTAATGGCTAATGTTAGAAATTGTCAGGTAGAATAATCACAATAAAACCTTCAAGGAAGGAAGGAAACCCCAACACTCCCAACCTATGGCTCTCTCACATAAAAAGTTGCTTTGGAGAAGGTGTTATAAATTGGGGTTTGCAGACAATTCAGGAATATCACAAATCCCTAGGTAGTGCAGGATATCTCTGAGGCGTTTGGGGCTTGTCAGAGGCAAAGTCTTTCCCCCTTCTCTTTCCTTTTTCCTTATGTATTGTGTCTTTTTAGATTGTAAGCCTGAGGGCAGGGAGCACACTACTAATGATTTTTCCAAGTACTGTACATCTGAGAGACTTTTTAGCTAAAGCTGAATGCCTTAAGTAAACAAAGCAGGATCCTACAAGCCAGGTATGAGTACACTCTGACCTGCGAATCTTTGCTGAAGAAGAATTGTCGAAACAGGGCCTTGTCCTGATTTTTACTGGAATTTATCTTTATTTGCCTTCAATACTGGGATTGATTCCTATTTAAACTCCTCACACAAATAAAACCTTGTGAAGATTTATTTGAAATCCATTTTTCTTCTGGCCTGAGTTCTTGCAATTTACTGTTTATTTCTGGACTTTACCAAGAACTCCAATTTCTACTGCAATTCAACATGGCCAAATGGTCTGTCACTTTTGCATATACTACGCAAGACAGAGAACAAATTCTTGGTTCTTTACCATCTCTAATGAGTGATTCCACAACTCAACCTGATAATGACTGGAATAGTCTTTCCAATATTATAAAAAGGGAAACCAGATATGGATTACACGCTACTATCATAGCAGATTACATCAAAGCACAAAGAGTACCCAGGGGTCTAGGTATCCAGAAGACACCTACACTATTTCAACAACAAGAAGAATTTAAACATAAATGGATCTCGATCTTGAACTGCTGTTCCTTTGACCTAATGACTTTAATCACCGAGTATGCTGTGAAGGAGACCCACCGTTTAGAACAAGACATCTCTAAGATGACTGAGGAACTACAGAAGAAGTGTAATTCTGACATTTACAATATACAGTTTAGCAAGATAGAATCAGAATTAAAAATCTACGAAGAAAAGATCAAATCCGAAAAATAAGGAAATTTGATCGGGATAGGAAAGACTACGAACAAGATCATGTATACCCATGGATGAATCCTTCAAAGACATCTAGACGTTACACCAAACCCCCCTGCGAAACATCGTCCAGTAGCACTGAATTCTCAGACTACAGCAACTCAAAACTACGACACAAACTTGGGCTCAACCCCGACAATACTCTCTGAGATCGTATTCGTCAACCCAATCCCGCTCACAGGATTTTCCTTCCCGCCGCCGATTCCGGAAATGTCCTTAGTCGTAAATCTTTCTGACCGGACGCCGAGTGCTGATGAAGAAAGAATATTAAATCGAGGCCTTAGTTTTGTTCCCACTCCTAAATATGATTCATTTCAAACCAAAGTGAATCTATTTTAATTGATTCGACTCATCAAATTGAGATGTTTCTTTGACGACACTCCCCTTCACAAGCAACAACTCAGCTCCCGTTCCACCTGTGGACAATGCATGTTTGAACGTATTTTATCAGCTTATACTGGAGGACATCGCGAAAATGGAAAAACAAAGACCACCCAAACATCAAAAGAACATCACAGCCTATGAACAACAATTAATACACAATCTGGCCAATGACACCAACATCATCATAAAGCCCGCTGATGAAGGAGGTGCGATAGTAATTCTTAACTCATATGATTACTTAAATGAAATCGACAGACAATTATGCAATACCTCTTTCTACAAACCTCTAAACAAGGATCCAACTGAGGACATATCATGGATAATACGTATGGTTTTATCCGAAGCCATCATGCTGCATTACATTGATTCAAAAACTGCAAAGTTCTTACTTAATCCTTTTCCATGCACTCCAGTATTTTACATACTTCCTAAGATCCACAAATCCTTAGAGAAACCACCAGGCAGACCTATCGTGTCTGGTATCGAGTCATTATAGGAACCACTGTGTAAATATATTGAACAATTCCTTCACCCTTTTGCAACCGACACCTTGTCCTATATAAAGGACACAAAGACATTTATCAGAACAATTGAGAACAAAGTGATACCAGCATCAGCATGCTTACTTACTCTGGACGTAGAATCCCTCTACACGAATGTTCCCTTGCCCGAAGTTAGACAGATCATAAAGGAACTTTTGGAGTCAAGAACTGTGAGGGAGCCTCCCACTCATTTTCTCATTGATATACTTGACGTTATACTGGATCATAATTACTTTAAACATTTGGATCAGTTTTACTTACAGGTGAAAGGGGTAGCCATGGGCTCGGCGTGCGCACCTTCCATCGCCAACATATACATGATAGATTTTTTTTTAAAGCACATCTTGAGCGACACCAACCCGTTTAAATAACATGTCCTCCAATATTACCGTTATATTGATGATCTTTTCATGATTATAGAAGATCGCCATTCTGCTGGGGACTTTTTACAACGGATTAATAACAGAGACCCACATATTCGCTTGTCGAGCAACATTCACGATGAACAAGTCAACATCACAGTGATCCAGGCAACAGCAAAAAATGTATCTGCTGAAATCAAAAGCAATTCTCCAAACTTACCATTATGCTATGGTGGGATGATAGGGGAAGGGTGAGCAAAACCTAGAGTGAAGAGAGGGAGTGGAGGAAGAGCTCCATTGTGACTGACAGGTCTAGCTTGCAAACAGAAAGAATTATTTTACTGGTGCTCTCCAATTCCAGTACTTTGCGGAGGGATATCAGCTTTCCAAGGTATATCTCTAAACAATAGAGTAAGGAGCAGGGAGGGAACCATTGCTCTCACAGCTTCCCAACACAGTGGGTCATTGCCACTTATTGAGAGGGGAGGCGTGAGGGGCTTCCAATGGTGAGTAGCGGTGGAGCCAATCCAACACTGCCAGGTGCCACACCAAGCTCCCCTCTTGGAAAGTGACAGCCACCCATTGTACCTGGAAGCCAGGAGAGCAATAGTGCAGCAGCCCACCAGCTACTTCTGCCTCTAAGCTAAAGGAAGACCCCAGGACAGGGAGAGAGGGAAAGGGAACTTTCTTTGGTAATTGAAAGCCCTACCATGCAATCAGAGGGAGCGATTTTACATGGAAAGTGAACCCTTTTTAGTTCTTTCCACTCTGAAATCAACTTTAAAGTTCCTGGCACAAAACTCCCTGGACCTATTTCTCTGCAATGTGGCCAATTCTTACCCAGAAGCTAATTCCTCATGTCTGCAATTTTCAGGCCACTTGGCCACAAAATAAAAAGGTAGACTGATTCCTTGTGTACACACCTTGAAAAACAGTGATCCTTCTGAAATTTAGCATGTATCATTATCTTGGGGGGGGGAACTCAGCCTGCAAATTTCATCCAATTCTGGCCGAAAAGAATAATAAACAACTTATTGGGGGGGGGTATGATGTTCCTGAGTTTTGCAAAAACAAACCCGCCTGCCCCCACCCCGCCTTTAATCCTATGATGCTGCCAAGGACAAAGACAAACCCTATGTCCCTCCCCCGCTTGCAACATTTTGCTCTAAGCCACAAACATTTTTTTCCCTGGAGAGTGGCAGTGCTGGGTGCAATTGATGCCATCTTGTACAGAGAGGGAGGGGTGTGTGGAAAAGGCATGTGGGGAGGGGGGAGGGGAGAGTGCTGCTTGTGCGCACTGTCATCTGGTCAGCATCTCAAATGTACACACCTGGACTTTACGATGAATTGAACTAGGCTACAGTCAGATCAATGCTGGCTTGGAGGGAAACACATCAAATAGCAGTATTTCATAAGAAACTACAGAGTACCTTTGGATTGTGGCTAAAGTCATGTGCACATGGATCCAGCAATGGAAGTGCACTAGAGCCAAAGAGTAAGCAGGCACAGCCAGCCAATGGTATGGACAGGAAAAAACTGCACTTAGTCTCCCATATACAGTTACAGCTAACTACAGGTGCAGATGCTCTGTTCCAAACTCACTTTAAAACACACACAGAAACAGAGAGAGAGAGAGAGAGATCAAACAGCAACTACACTACATTGGTACCTTGAGTTACAAACACCCCAGGTTACAAACTCCGCTAACCTGGAAGAGTTACCTCGAGTTGAGAACTTTGCCCCAGGATGAGAATGGAAATTGTGTGCTGGCGGTGCAGCGGCAGCAGGAGGCCCCCATTAGCGAAAGCACACTTCTAGTTAAGAACAGATTCAGGTTAAGAACGGACCTCTGGAACGAATTAAGTTCGTAACTAGAGGTACCACTGTACTATGAAAGGTATGTGTGGAAAGGCCTTTACTTCTATCAAAAGGGAGGGAAAGTTAAAGCTACTCTCCCCCCTTGCAAGAGTGAAGTCAAATGGAAAAATGGAGCGGATTCCAAAACTGCAACTACCACCCTTCTGAATTTTGGAAGGATTCATGCCCTCAGAAGGGGCAACCTTTCTTGTAAACTTCAGCTAATTCTGACAACAAATAAATTAAGTTGTATACAGCCTCCAAATGGGTCTGAGCTGGATCAGGCTGTTTTATAAACACCAAACTGGGGTCCAAACTGAGTCTTGTAATCAGTGCATGCATCTAGTTATAAGGTGGTTAGTTTGCTGCACTGGGCTAGAGGATGCCTTTCTTCGCACACACATATGCAAATTGAGATTAAAAAGATCTAAGAACTCTTATGTCCTGTTATCAGGGGATATAGGACTAAGTCTCTTCTTCCAAAGGGTTGTATGCTACCTAGCACACTCTTAGCTGTTCATCCTGACAAGAGTTTAAGAAAGAGCTGTGGATGAAAATACTTTAGGTGAATTCAAAGATCAGAAATAATGTTTGTAACACCTGCTGATATTGTTGGCTGCTGCAATTCTTTTGTTTCTCTGTTGTTCTACAGAAGCCTGCAGGTTCACGGTCCAGGCCCAACATATTTCAAAAGCAAAAAGCAGCTCAGTGGGGCTACTAGCTATTCCGCCCAACTGCTTTCTGCAACTGTAAAATAATTGGCTTTCAGAGCAATACTGTCTCAGACAGTGGAAGCAGAACATAAACATCATAGCTAGCCGCCACTGATAGCCTTAAAGGTAAAGGTAAAGGGACCCCTGACCATTAGGTCCAGTCGTGACCGACTCTGGGGTTGCGGCGCTTATCTTGCTTTATTGGCCGAGGGAGCCGGTGTACAGCTTCCAGGTCATGTGGCCAGCATGACAAAGCCGCTTCTGGCTTTACCTTCCCACCGGAGTGGTACCTATTTATCTACTTGCACTTTGACGTGCTTTTGAACTGCTAGGTTGCCAGGAGCTGGGACCGAGCAACGGGAGCTCACCCCGTCTCAGGGATTCGAACGGCCAACCTTCTGATCGGCAAGCCCTAGGCTCTGTGGTTTAACCCACAGTGCCACCCATGTCCCGACATTGATAGCCTTACCCTCCATTAATTTGCCTAATATTCTTTTGAAGCCACCCAAGTTGGTGGACATCGCTACTTCTTGCAGGAGCAAATTCCATCGCTGAACTATGTGTTGTGTGACAGCGTGAAGAAGTATTTTATTTTGATTGTCCTCAATCTTCCAGCTTCCAGATCAACTGGATGTCCCAGAGTTATGTTATGAGCAAGGATGAAAATCTTTTCTCTATTCACTTTCTCCACACCACACATAATTGCATACACCTCGATCGTGATCCCTCTTTACTTGCCCTTTCTCTAAATGAGAAAGTCATTAATGTTGTAACTTGCCTCCTTGCCCTTTTCTGACTCCTTCCCAGTTCCACAATATCCTTTTCGAAATGAGGTGACCAGAACTATAGCGCAGTATTGCATGTGCAATACAACCGATTTGTATAAAGACACTATAATATTGGCAGTTTTATTTCAAATTCCTTTCATAATGACCCATAGCACACAATTTCCCTTTCTCCATGGCTGCTACACACTGGGTCAATATCTTTCTCAAGCTGTCCACTACAATCCCAAGGTTTTGTTCCTGGTCAATTACCCCCAGTTCAGTCCCCATGAGTGTATTTGTGTATGGAGGGGGGGAAGTGTTTTGCCTTGACACGAAAAACTTTACACTTGTTTCTACTTAATCACATTTGCCATTTCACTGCTCATTTTGGAAGGATTCTGTAGATATCATATGCAAATTTGGCTATCTCACTGCTCACCCCTAACCCTGTTGCACTGAATGGATGCAGAAATCATGTAATGCAATGTATAAGAAAGTGAACTGTTATGACCTGGGAAATCCACAATTCAAATCACATCTTGGCCATTAACCAGCTAGGTAGCTTTATGCAAGCACTGTTATGAGAACTGATGGGGCATAGTGGCTAGGAGACTGCACTGCTAATCTGCAAGTGTGTGCTCCATGAACTTGCAAGTTGGCCTCAGGCAAACCTCAGTCACCCCACCCTCACCTGCAATACAATAATATTCACCTCACTGCTAAGGATTGTGTAAGGATTACAACCAGATAATGCATGTGAAGTGCTTTGAACACTTGAAAGTTCAAGTGCAATATAGAAGTATTCAGCACTATTCTTTCGGCCTCAGACCCCAGTCTGCAAAATGGGGAAAGTACCAGTAATAGTGGTCTACTTTACAGGGCTATTGAAACCTTGAAGTACTTCGAAGACTTGGATGTTCTATGTAAGTGCTATTATTGTAAATGAAAGGAAGTGTGATGCACTGTGCGCAATCAGAGTGCTGCATAATGACTGCAAGAACATAGTTTTTAAACACAATCTTTCTTTTTCCTCAAAACCTCCCTTATGCCTGTACGGTTGCTTTTGTCATAGTTATGGATTTTACAGCCATTCTATAACTCCACAATTTCCAATGGAAAACTGCTTTCTTAGAGCCATTCCACAAACCCATTATGGATCATTCTTAAATCACTTCAGATTTCTCCCCTTTGGACTCATTTGCAGCATGCATGCATCATTATTGGTTCCACCTCTGCATTATAGAGAGCCAGTATGTCCTACCTTTCCACCCCGACATTCCAAAAAAGTTCAGTTTGTTCCACCCTTGGGGAAAGCTTATGGCATTACATGCCATAATCATATTGTCGCCTATTGCACCTTTCAGCACTTCTCAAAAGGGAAGAGACTGTGCAGCTTAGAACATAGCAATTCAGACCCTCATTTGCCCCCCGCCAGTGAACCTGGCAGTGCCAGAAAATATTGCCATATGTCCAATATTTTCAACTACAGAACATCTGGTATCATCATATATCAATTAACCTGAAATAATTGGTCCCCACCATAACGTTCACCTTCAGGTTTCCGCAGGTACAGTCATTTAAGTGAGGCTGTTCATCCTTCTACTATAACCACAATTAGAAGGGATTAAAGCAGGCTCTCTAAGGGCACTTTCACACATGATGCATACAGTCTAGCCACATGTATGTCTTCCTTGGAAGTAAGCCACTCTGCATTCAACAGACTTGCTTCCAGGTAAGTGTGTAAAGCCTTACATAGTCTTGGATTTATTGCAGTTTTTGTGCCTTAATTTGGAAGCTGGCTAGGGTGTGCATTTGGCTTTCATGTTTCTCTGCCCAGTTTCCTACTTCAAATGAAAGGCATCCACATGTGTGGACAGGGAGCTTTTAATGGCATGATGTGTGAGAAGAACCCAAAGAGTGAGAAAATGTATATGGAGAACGTTTTAGGTGCAACCAGCTTTTTCTTTTTCTTGCAATAAAGAGTGGGCTAACAATACAAAACAAAATGCTTTAAATAAACATTTAAAATCCCAAGTGGAGTCATCCAGAGTAGATGATGCCTCACTTTGAGACAACACCACATCTGGGCAGCGCGCAAAGGCTGCTCATTGCAGAGAACCGTCGCCAAGGCAGTCCAGCAACATCCCACCGCGATAGAACCCACCGCACGTCCGCACCCCCTCAAACGCCCCCCCACGGGCGCGCGCACCGGCCAGATGGGCGCCCCTCCCTCCCAGGTGGCCCTATCAACAGCCCCCTGAGCGCGCGAGCGCGAGCGCAGCTGCCCACCTCGCACCCCCACCCCCGCCGTCCCGCGGTGCTACTACTCACACGAACGCGTGGTAGATAAACGCCCAGCCGCGGGGTCTCTCGAGCACGTTGTAGAGATAGTTTTGCAGCCTCCTGTACTTGGCGTTCCGCCGGTAGCTCGGGTTGCTGCTGTAGGAGAGCGGCTTCCCCAGCAGGCTCATCCGGGCTCCTCGTTTCTTGCCTCGCCGGCTCTCCCGCAAGCCGCCGAGCCCGCCGCCGGTGCCCAAGAGGAGCAAGCCGTCCCCTCGCGAGGGCGCCGAGTTCAGGAGCACCCTGCTCCGGCCAGACTCCACATCCTTCATGCCGCTGCCACCGCCGCGACACCCCGCCGTGCTGCTCTTCAGCCAGAGCCCGGCGGAGCCGCCCTCCTTGTCGTCTCCTCGGCTGTGGCTGCGGGGCATGGCATCACGGCGGGGGCAAAAGCGGCGGCGGCGGCGGCAGCAGCAGCAGCAACAGCGGGTCCCCGCTTGGCTGGAGGGCGGAGGCCAGCAGCTTCCTCCGGGCGCTGAGGAGGCGACCAGGAGAAGGCGGGAGAAAAGAGACTGGGGCGGCTGCAGGAGCCTCGCGCTCTCCCCACAGCTCCCGCCGAGCAGGAAGGGGGCAGGCAGAGCCGTGGGGGCCACCTTGCCACACGCAGCACGCAGCAGGCAGCGCCGAGGCTTCTGCGAGGCGAGGCGAGAAAAAGCGACGGCTCCTTTCAGGCGCGTCCGCTCTCTTGAAGCTCCGGCTCGCTCGCTTCGTTTACCCCCACGAACCGCTTCACCTCCTCAAATGCCGCCTTTAAAACAAAAACAAAAAAACACCGTATGAAACTTTGGAGTAAAAGCGAGCGCCTGCGAAGCAACAGAGCGCCGCTCGGCTTTCCGAGCGAGAGAGAGGGGCGCATCCACAAATAACACGAGGAGAGCGAGTTGCTGCTTTGGAGGAGGAGGGAGGGAGGGAGGGAGAGGAACGAAGGAGGGGGGTGGCGAGCCCAGAGAAAGAGAGAGAGAGAAGTCTGCTGCTGTCTTGATTTATAGAAATTGGAAAAAGACGACGGCGAGGAGGGGGGGAAGCCGGGCAGCCTTGGAGAGAGGCAAACTCCCGCCGAAGGCTCCTGCGGCTGCCACCTTGGCTTGTCAGCACACTTTGCAGGGTGAGCGCTTCTTAGGCGGGCGGGCGGGCAGACAAGCAAGCTGTTGCTCTCAGTCCAAGCGCAAGAGAAAGTCGCCGCCACATAAAACGGACGATAGCAGAAAGTCGGAGGAGGCACCCAGACGCGCCCTCGGCTTCCTGGGCCAAATGAGCATCAGCAATGTGTGCGTGTGCGAGAGAGAGAGAGGCGCAGCTCGCCGCAATTACGCCATAAGGAAATCTCCGCCGGAAAGTCATAAAGCGGCCTCAAGAGTTAAGCCCAGTAGCAGCAGCTCCTGGCGGCGGCGGCTCCATCGAAAGGCACCGTACTCTGTACATGCATCTGTTAAGTTTTAACGCCTCTCTCTCTGGCGGGTTTTCATTGCTGCTCGCCCTTGTTAAGAACGCCGCGCCGCTCAATAAGCGCCCCTTCAGCTTGGCATGCTTCGCCTGGCTCCCTCGAGACGACGAAGCGGCCCCGTCTTGGGAAGAGAGCAGAGCCGGCGTCGACCTGAGTGCAAAATAAATCCACCAGGGCGGGGAAGGGACGCCCTCCTTCGGCGCTTGCAAACTCGCGCCAAGTTGCAGGAAGTTTGCCCGGCCCCACATGCAAAGCGAAGTTGCGGGTGGAAGAGGACCGGCGAGGCCGCCCGACGTGAGCAGGAGGGAGCGAGCGAAGGGAAGGGAGGGGGAAGCTTCCGCTGCTAAGAAGGTAGCGGCTGCCTCTCTTTGGCTACCTTCGCGGAGCAGCGCCCGCGATAAGCGCTGCCGCTTCTTCCCTCGCTCATTGTGGCGCGCATTTAAGGAGCAGGTGGCGACTCCTCGGGGCTGGAGGAGGCATCCCTCCCCTTCACTGAGATCCCCTCCAATGCCAGAAGAAACACCACGTCCCCAGGGCCGCCCTCCGCCGCCGCCTCCTCTCTCTCGCTCCGAGGCAGCGCGACGCGCGGTTGGCGGGAGACGCGCTCTCACGTGACTCCCAGGAACTTAGCCGCGACGCGGCCGTGGGCAAGTTGGGTCGCTTCCTCGCCTCAGTTCCTTTCTCCCGCAAAAGGGAGCCGTGAGGAAGGGTCAGTGGCCTGGGAGGAAACTGCGTGGGTGGTTTAAATCCAGAGAAGTACAGGTGTGGCACAGGTAAAAGATCATGAAACCCCAGGTGCAAATCAAGGTTCTCGACGTTTACATTGTGTTTCTGCCCCTTCCTTTCCAGCACTTGCCATTCTCTAGCAAATTCTTTACTTCCTGTAGCTTAGAGCTTGCTTTTTCTTTTCCTCTGTTCTTTTTTGCTGCTGAAGCTCAGCGTGACATTCATTTCCAATTTCAACTGCACCCAGCCTTGCCATCTACACGCAGGCAAGCTTGCTTAGGAAAGAAAACAGGTCAGGAAAGGATGCTGTGTGACAACAAGTGTAGCATGGAGGAAGAATGATGAGCCTCTCTGAACGTCTAACCTCCATCTTCGCTTCCACTCTTTCGGAGTAAGATCCTTCACTCTTCAGTGTTCACCTTTGAGCGCGGTTTGCTTTATTGTCAAGATCATAAAAAGTAAACTGGAAAAGGGCTGGGACCCGTTGAGGAAGCTCTTGATGTCCATTTTTAAATTTAACTTTTTGGAGTGCTTTGTTTTGTTTTGTTTTGTTGGCTATAGCAAGGAATGCATTAAGCCATATTAGCCGCCACACCTGTATGTGTATGCATTGGTTTGTACCGTTCAGTTCCATACCTGAGTGGAAGGAAAAGTGTCATATTTTTAATGCACTTAGGATATGTTCACATTACTGCTTACTCTGCATCCAGTGTTCTCCAGCTGCTTGTTTTGAAGTTGCATCCACACATCTTTGGCCACAATCTGTATCGCCATTGTAGTCTACAGTATTGATAAATACTGCTGTTTGATGTGTTTTTCCTCAAACTGGCTTCAGTCTGACTAAAAAACAAGCTACATTCATTTTTTACTTCAGAATGGTGATGGACATTTGAGACAGCTGTGCATGTGTGGATGGCAGCTTCATGAATAGGAGTTGTGCGGAGGGGGATCAAAAATTTCCTCAGATTGCCATTTGTTCAGATCTATTGCTAAATGCAGGTTTTCCTTTGGAAAGGAGTGGAGCAAGGGGGAAACTGCTTGGACCCATGATTTCTAGGCACGGCACAACCTGAGGTGTGGATGAACCGTTAGGTGAGAGGCTGGCTGAGGTCAGACTGAGGTTGGTGGGGCAGTTGACAAGCAATGCCACCCACTGGACTGTTTGGGAGTAAGAAAGCTGGCAGGTGATGCAGATGGAGGGGCAGGTGAAAGCTCTTGCTAAGTTTTACATGAGCACCTACACACTGTATGCACATGAGTGCATAATATGACCTCATAATATCCACTGAACCAGATCTGAGTTTGCAGGGTGGGGAAGAGGTCAAGAGAGACAAAGGGCAGGGGAAGTTTAGAAGGGGTTCCAACCTTCAAAAGTCTGAGAAACATTTGTTTATGTTAGGTCACTTCCTAGAGCTCTGGTTCAGATTTGGGCCATGGTTCAAATGGAACAACACAATATGTAATTAAGTGAGGGGGTGGGGGTGGGAATACACAATTGGGGAAAAACCTGGTCCCAAAATCTCCCAAAAGTTTCCTTTTAAGAGTAAGTATCTCACTCTAATTCTAATGAGGGAATGAGAGTTCTAAGCATGTCCATTTGAAGTGAAGCTGTACCAAAGAGTGAATTGGAATGCAGACAGAGTCTTTCCAGACAATTATTTCTGTCCAGTATTACATAGCTCTCAGCTGTCACAAGAGATGGAGACATCTTTCTTCAAGGTAGTACTGCTTCTATTGCAGGCAAATCACATATTTCTCAGCTGTCAAAAACAATATTTTGACTCTGGGAAAATGCAATATTCCTCCCTGCCAGTTTACACTTATGTAACAGGTGGGGCAAATAATGCAATGTAATTGTGTAAGTGTTTGAAATGCCAATATATACTGGTAAGTGACCTATGACGCGGGTGGCGCTGTGGGTTAAACCACAGAGCCTAGGGCTTGCCGATCAGAGGGTCAGCGGTTCGAATCCCCGCGACGGGGTGAGCTCCCGTAGCTCGGTCCTAGCTCCTGCCAACCTAGCAGTTCGAAAGCACGTCAAAGTGCAAGTAGATAAATAGGTACCGCTAGAGCGGGAAGGTAAACGGCGTTTCCGTGTGCTGCTCTGGTTTGCCAGAAGCGGCTTTGTCATGCTGGCCACATGACCTGGAAGCTGTACGCTGGCTCCCTCGGCCAATAATGCAAGATGAGTGTTGCAATCCCAGAGTCGGTCACAACTGGACATTAGGGTCAGGGGTCCCCTTTACCTTTACGACAGCTTTGGTGACAAGCGACACAACTCAGCCCTTTCCATCATAACTTTGTGAAATATGTTGAACATACGCATATAAAATTCTTCATATATATAATGTTTTATTAAATTTTCCAAAAAATGAGATAATAGAAAACAACAAAAACAAAACAGAAAAACAAAGACATATAAAGCACTAAATCTTATATCGCATCACAATGTATATTAGGACCTCCTCGGGTTCCCCTCCCATTGGTTCTTAAATACATTTCTATTTAGCAAGTTTATTCACCTTATAAAAAACTCATTTTCATCTTCTAAGATATCATGTTCACAAGTTCCACAGTTTGTTTACAACTTGATTTCTAGTCTAATACATTACTTTAGCATATTTTTTAAAATACAATTTAAAATCTTTCCAATCTTTCTCCATCGCTTCCTCTCCCTGGTTGCGGATTCTTCCGGTCATCTCCGCCAGCTCCATGAATTCCATCATCTTCATCTGCCAGTCATCAATCGTTGGTAGTGTTTGTAGTTTCCAGTTCTTAGCAATCAAAAGTCTAGCCGCCGTTGTAGCATACAGAAAAAAAGATACATTTTTCTTTGGGATCTCCTTCCCGACAATGCCCACTAGAAATGCTTCTGGTTTCTTGACAAATGTGTTTTTTAACACTTTCTTAAGTTCATTATAAATCTTGTTCCAGAAGTCACTTACTGGTGGACATGTCCACCACATGTGGAAAAATGAACCTTCTTCTTTCTTACATCTCCAACATTTATTCTCATGGTTATGGTAAATCTTTGCTAATTTTACTGGTGTAAGATACCACCTATACATCATTTTCATTATATTTTCTCTTAAAATACTACACGCAGTAAACTTGATATTCTCTTTCCACAATTTTTCCCATTCTTCAATCATGATATTATGACCAACATCTTTTGCCCACAAAATCATAACATTTTTTGTTTGTTCATCTTTCGTATGCCACTCAAGCAACAATTTATACATCCTGGAAAGTATTTTCGTCTTAGGTTCTAACAATTCTGTTTCCAACTTTGACCTCTCTGTTTGAAAACCAAGTAATCTATCCATTTTAAAAACTTCATTTATATGGTGATATTGGAGCCAATCATCTAATTTACATTTCAACTCCTCATATGTCTTTAACTTAAATTGGTCTCCTTCTTCCGTTAGCAAATCTCTATATTTTGGCCAACTGGTTTCCATATTTAACCTTTTACGAACCTTGGCCTCCAATGGTGAAATCCATTTAGGTGTTTTCCTTTCTAACAGGTCTTTGTACCTGGACCAAACATTATGCAATGATTTTCTGATTATATGGTTTTTAAAGCCTCTGTGGGCCTTTACTTTATCATACCACACATATGCATGCCAACCATAAACATTGTCATATCCTTCTAAGTCTAAAATGTCTGTATTTTCCAACAAAAACCAATCTTTCAACCAGCAAAAGGCAGCTGCTTCATAATAGATTTTAAGGTCAGGCAGGGAAAAGCCTCCTCTTTGTTTATCATCCGTAAGTATCTTATATTTAATTCTTGGCTTCTTCCCTTGCCATATAAATTTTGATAGCACCTTTTGCCATTCTTTAAAACAGTCCAACTTTTCAATTATTGGCAAAGCTTTAAACATAAACAACATCTTTGGCAAAATATTCATCTTAACAGTAGCTATATGGCCCAACAGAGACAATTTCAATTTAGTCCAGGTTTCTAAGTCATTCTTAACTTCATTCCATAATTTAACATAATTATCTTTAAACAGATTCAAATTCTTAGAATTCATATTAACACCAAGGTACTTCACTTTCTTAACAAAAGATAAACCAGTTGCTTCTTGTAGTTTTTCTCTTTCCTCTGTATTCAAATTTTTATCTAATACTTTGGTTTTTGATTTATTCAATTTAAAACCTGCTACCCTTCCGAACTCTTGAATTACTTCCAGAGCCCTTTGAACACTGGACTCTGGATCTTGCAAAGTCAAAACAAGGTCATCTGCAAAGGCTTTAAGTTTATATTGTTTCTTCCCTACAGTCACACCTTTTATTTCCTGGTCTTTCCTAATCCTATCGAGTAGAACTTCCAGGACCGATATAAAGAGTAAGGGTGAGAGGGGACACCCTTGTCTTGTACCTTTCTCAATTCTAATTTCTTCTGAAACCATGTTGTTTACAATTATCTTAGCTCTTTGCTCGGAATAGATCGCGTTTACTCCATTCAAAAAGTTTTGGCCCATCCCCATTTTTCTAAGTTTCTTTTTAAAAATAGCCAAGAAATATTGTCAAAGGCCTTCTCTGCATCTATGAACATCAAGATGGCTTTTTTGTTTATTTTCTGCTCCAACATCTCCAAAATGTCCACGACATTCCTAATATTGTCCTTCATACCCTGTTTCTCATATTTTAAGACATACCCATAAAATAAGCCATAGCAGGATTTCTAAGCATTCAAGGAATATAAGACATACCCCGAAAATAAGACATAGTGATAGGCGCAGCAGCAATGCCAGCCGCGGCAGGAGGAGAAGGAAAAAAATAAGACATCCCTTGAAAATAAGCCATAGTGTGTTCTTTTGAGGAAAAAATAAATATAAGACATGTCTTATAATATGAGAAACACGGTATGTCTTCCCGGCAGGAATCCAGCTTGGTCATGGTGAATAAAATCTTTTAAAACCTTTTTCAATCTGGAGGCTAATATGTTAGCAAATATTTTGTAATCCACGTTAAGTAAGGAGATTGGGTGATAATTCTTCACTTGCGTTTTATCCGTATCCGGTTTAGGTATCAGCGTGATATAGGCCTCTTTCCAAGACTCGGGGGCCTCTCCTCCATTCAAAATTTCGTTACACAATTCTTTCAATGGTTGGACTAGCCAGTCCTTCATTGTTCTGTAATATGTAGCAGTGAGTCCGTCCGGTCCTGGAGTCTTACCCAGTTGCATTTGTTGTATTGCTTGTTCCACCTCTTGTGTTGAAATCTGTTGCGAAAGTAGGGATTTCTTTTCTTCCGGGATTTTACGCAATCCATGTTTGTCCAGGAATTGCTCCACCTCATCTTTATCTTGCTTTTCTTGTTTGTACAATTGTTTGAAATATTTTTGAAAGCATTTTCGAATCTCTGTCGGGTGCTCCAGATGTTTTCCTTCTTGCACAAGATTTGTGATGGTATTCAACTTCTGCCTTCTTTTCAATTGCCATGCCAGTAATTTTCCACATTTATTTGCTGACTCAAATGATTTTTGTTTCATCAATTTAATTTTTGATTCAATTTATTGATTCATCAATTGAGAAAATTGCATTTGCAATGCCTTGATCTCTTTCTGCACTTGTAAATTCTTAGGATTTCTTCTTAATTTCTTTTCCTTTTCTTTCATTTGGTTTAAAATTCTTTCTTTTCTTGCATTGCTTTCTTTTTTCCTAATTGCATTTTGTTGGATCAAAAATCCTCTCATCACAGCTTTACTGGCATCCCATACCATTTTTTTGCCAATTGTTGTCCTCAAATTTGTCGAAATAATCTTTCAATGTTTTTTGGGCTTTCTCCACTATTTTCTCATTTCTTAATAAGGCATCATTCTCCATCTGTAAGTACCCTGTAGACATGTTTTTAAATCCAATAGTACCGCATTGTGATCGGAGCAAGTTCTTGGGCATATTTCGACGTTATTTATCCTTGGTCCCAGCTCTCTTGTAATCCAAATATAGTCGAAACTACTCCAGGATTGTTTGGCTTTTGAGAAAAAAGTTTGGTCTTTTTCCAATGGATTTTTCAATCTCCAAGTATCGATCAGATCAAAGTTCTCCGTCAATTCAAAGAAAGACTTTGGCAGTCTTCCTTCATTGGTGCACATCTGTCTTTGTGATCTGTCCATTAATGTAGAGACCACTCCATTCAAGTCTCCCAACAAACATAGTTTGTAATCCAAATAGTCCAAGAGTTTTTCATGTAACTTTTTGAAAAAGTCTGATTCTTCAAAGGCTGAGTGCACTGCCTTCTGTTGCATTCCAGGAGCTTTCATGTAGTCCTTAAAACATTTTGTTTTGTTTTTTATGCTAGAAGCATTTGTTGGGGATACAAAGTAATAAATGCAGACATGGCCCATATCTTCTGGGGTTGCCCTAAAGAAAATTGTGGAAAGAGATAATAAATGAAATTGAAATAATAACAGGTTACAAGCTAGTATTAGATAATTTGTTCATATTGTTTGGATTTGTAAAAGATTCAGTGCATCTTTCTAACAGCTGCCAGAATGTTGATTTTTGCAAACAGGAAGAAAATAAGGACTCCGACTGTTTAGATTTGGGATATGGTGTACATGATTAAGTTAACAAACGTAATAAAGGTTAGGAAGGATAGCCAATGAAACAACCTTTTTAAAAAGAGAAATGGGGTTTGTTATGTAGTGGAGTGATAAAACTGAGGAAAATGCACAACCTTATACATCATTGGGTTCATTGTAACATATATCAATCTGTTTTTGTTTGTACTACCTTGTAATTTGTATGCTGCTGTTGTATAAACGAAATAAAATAAAATAAAACCTTTCGTTAAAAGCAGGCATAGGCAAACTTGGCCCTCCAGATGTTTTGGGACTATAACTCCCATCATCCCTAGCTAATAGGACCAGTGGTCAGGGATGATGGGAGTTGTAGTCCCAAAACATCTGGAGGGCTGAGTTTGCCTATGCCTGGTTTAAAGTGTGAGAATAGGCAACACAACCCCATCTCCTATAGCAATACACTGCCATTTCATTCTGGAGGTGGTCCCCCCCTGCCACCCTTTTCATTACTTAGTTTCTGAACGTTAAATCTTCATCCTCCTCTCCAGGAGAACTGTACACAGGCCTAATTAAGAAAGAAAAAAAGAGAGTCAAGAACCTGTACTGCTATGTGTCACTGCAGAATATTTGCCTGCAGCAAGACTGCCACTCCATATTTGCTAGCTAGAGATGGGATATTAGGCTGTTGTTACTAGATCAGAGTTCTTGCAAGTGTCATTCTAGGGGGGGGGGGGACTTCTCTCTCTCTTTCATCATCTGATAATGCTACTAGCATTATCTTAGCCAGCATCATATTGTTTGGATTTGTAAAAGCCTGAAGAAACACCCTGGGGAAGGCAGGGATAGGTCATTTTAAAGGGTGATTTGAAAGAACAGGAAGCACAGACTCAAGCAAGACAAGAAAATGGTTATAGAAGCTATGCACAGCACATAGCCGAGTGCTTGCTTTCCAGGGATAAAAATCACGAAGGTCTGAAAAAAATATGGAATATTCCAGGATTCAGTGGCTTTAAAGGGGTGAAATAGTCCCCTCTAAAGGCTGATTGCTGGAATCCACCAGACCCTTCCCTGAGACTCGCTAGGAGTCCTCAAAGAGTTACAGAGGAGAGATCTGATATTTACTGGGAAATGTTATGTATCTCCATGGGAGGCTGTGATGGTTCGTGCAATTGTAACAGGGCTGCACAGCCTTCCATATTAGAGAAGTCCCGCTTCCACCAGCTTCCCCAAACACCCCTTTAAAGCTTTTGTTTACACTGCAACTGAACTGCTTTTAGTTAGTATTATTACTATCATTTATTATCCTGCCATTTACCCTGAGGACCCAGGGCAGGTTGCAAAGATCAAAACGCAAGATTTTAAACAGTTTTTAGAAACTTTAAATTGCAGGAAGAAGGTGGGTCCTAAAAGAAACCATGCATTTCAAATCTCAAAAGCCAAGGTAGAGAGGTTTGTCTTCGGCATTTGCCAAAAGCTGTCCAATGAAGGTGCCGGGTCTACCATTATGGGAAAGGAGTTCCGCAACATAGGGGCTGCCACAGAGAAGGCCCTCTCTCAAGCCACACAAACCCAAGCTTCTGTGGGCAGTGGAACAATGATGAGCCCCCCCCCCCCCACCTCCACCAATCTTAGCACCCAAGAGGGACTATAGGGAAGGAGGCTGTCTTTCAGGTATTTGGGGCCTCAGTCATTTAGGGCTTTAAACAGTAATGTGAGCACATTGAATTGGGGCAGAAAGCAATCTGGAAAGCCGCGCAGCTTTTTAAAAATGGGTTATTATGAGATCTAAAGTTAATCCTCGACAGTGATCTGCCTGCTGCGTTTTGGATGAGTTGAAGGGCAGCGCATTACAATAATCCAGTCTGGAAGTTACCAGAGCGTAGAGTACAGTGGCCAAGTCAACTCTGTCCAAAAGTGGTCATTGCTAGCAAACCAGCCAGAACTGAAAAAGGCACTCCTAACTACCGGTACCAAAGCCTCCTGAGCCTCCAGAGACATTGAATCCAGATGGTTATGAATGGTTCCCGACAGTTAAATCTGAGAAGATAAAGAATCCTGTGGTCCCTTTACATGGCAGTCCCTTATATGCATCTATTCAGAAAGTAAGCAACTGAGTTCAGGGGGAATTGTTTTCAGGATTGTGTGCACAGGATCACAACCTTAAGAATATTGTATTTAAAGTATTATGCCAATGCCAGGGTCCTGGATACACTTCCATGACAGCAAGCCCCACACAAATGTTTGTTGGACATCTTTTTCAAGTGATTGTGGCCCAGTAGCATTTTGTTTAATTTTGTTTTGGGTGGAGATGCGTTAATTTATTTAACATACAAGCCTTGAATGGTTTCCTTACTGTGTTCTTCAACTTGTAACAAGTTTGTTTCCTTTCGGTTTTCTTGTAACAAGCATTTGATCTTCATTTAACGCTTCCTGGATTTTTCTTTGTAAAAACAACCATTTGAAAGCAAATGGTAGAAAAGGCTTTGTATTATATTAGAAAAGGCCTTATATTATACAGTTCCCCAAACCACAAATCTCTGCCGCACCCCTGGCTTGATATGTGGGCATCTGGTGATGTGAAGAAGGTGAAGGCATGGGCTGCTATCAATTTGAAGTCCATTTGCAAGCAGTTTGTTTAAAAAAAGCAAACGCTATTCAAGCAGACTTCAAAGGACGTTCAAGCAGACTTGTACTGTAGGGACATCATGCCATTGGCAGGTGGGCAGTGACACCCACCTGTCAACATTGGCCTGTGGGTGCAGGAAGCATTGATGGAGAATGGTAGAAAAAGGACTCCATTGTTATACAGTGGTACCTCTACTTACGAATTTAATGCGTTCCGAACGCACATTCGTAAGCAAAAAAAAAAAAATGTAAGTCAAATCCCATAGGAATGCATGGGGGGGGGAATCATAAGTCGAAGCAACCCTATCTAAAAATTTGTAAGTAGAAAAAATCCTATCTAAACCGCATCCAAGATGGCGGCCGGAGCTCCGTTCGTAAGTAGAAACATTCGTAAATAGAGTTATTCATAAGTAGAGGTACCACTGTACTTTAATTACAAGTGGAAATGTGGATGTGAATTTGTAATTGTATAATAAACGAAAATCAAAGAAAAAGGAAAGAAAAAGGACTCCAAATAAATTTTCAACAGAGCACTAGTTACATGGGAGAAGTGGAGTTGGGAAAGGAAGGAGTTGCCCTATAGTGTTATGTTACAGAGAGGGGCTTACACATAATTGGAATTAGAAACTGGATTTCATCTGTTCTCCATTTTCTAAATATTTACACTGCTTGTTGTCTGCTGACATCACGGGCATAGGTTGCCGCTTAACTAAGTTTTACTCAGAGTGGATCCATTGAAATGAATGGACTTAACTTCGCCCAGTGCTATTTTTCTACAAAAAGGGGCGTCAGAACTCACTATGAACTCATCTCTTGTTCTCTTATAATGGCAATGGCGCCCACCTGAGAGGTGCCAGAACCAAGTTCCGGCTTTAAAAAAAGCTCTGACTTCACCATATTCATTAATTTTAATGGGTTTACTCCGAGAGAAACTTAGCTGAAGATCACCCAGTGATTCTGCAACCGTATCTGAAACCTTAATTTCAACAGTAACAGAATTAGGGTTTTCTGCTTTTCTCCTCTCTGAGAGGATTCCCACACTTTTAACAGCTGCACAATGAACAGAATCTCAAGAAGTGAAGTGTTTCCAGTCATCACTACTTGTCCATGCCAGGAAAAGCTGTGTGTATGTTGACTTTTTCATTATCCTCACACAGTTTTATTATTGATTATCAGCACAGATGTCCCGCCAGAAAAACAGGGGCCCTGTTGGCAAAGGGTGGCATATCAAACTGTTAAAGAAATAAATATTGTGTTGTAACCAACTAAATTCTACTTAAGAGTAGACTCACTGCATTGTTTCCAACAAAGTCTTCTCACTTGCACAAGGACTTCCACTTGCTTGGTGGAATTTTCCCTCTCCTCCCATCTCTTCACCCTGCCCCCCCCATGTACTCTGGGGGTGGTGGAAGAGAGGAAACACAGAACAGAACCCCCCCAAAAAAGATTGGGGTGGTAGGGGAGAGGAAGTTTCCTTTAGCAAGTGGAAGCTCTTATGCAAACAAGGGGACTTCATGCGATACAACCCTTTAAAATTAATGGACCTAGGTTAATAAAGTCCATCAATTTCAACGGATTTACTCTGAGTAGTACTAATGTTGGAAACAACTTAGTCTGAGATACATTGTTTTAATGACTTAGTAAGCTTCAAGAAAGTTGGGGACAAAGGTTTAATCCTCAACATC
Organism: Zootoca vivipara; assembly: GCF_963506605.1. NCBI lineage: Eukaryota > Metazoa > Chordata > Lepidosauria > Squamata > Lacertidae > Zootoca > Zootoca vivipara. The sequence goes on along the minus strand of NC_083278.1, from coordinate 35,759,314 downwards.
TACAGGTAGGGCTAAGAAAAAACCCTGTCTGGAACCCTGGTGAGCTGGTGGCAGTCAACACAGAGAAGAATACTGATCAGTGACCCTATTCAGTATACGACAGCTTAATATGTGCCTAAATTTTCCTCATTAACAGCACAATTCTATATATTAACTGAGAAGTGAATCTCACTGGGTTCAATGGTGTTTCTTTCTAAACAAATATGCACCAGATTGCAATGCTATTGGGGGGGGGGGAGAGAGATCTGCTCTGGGTATATCACGATGCTATTATTTAACTATTAAGAACACATACCAACAGATTTTGCAAACATAAATGCATTGCCTCCAAAGAGGAGTACTGCTGCAGGCTTTAGTGTTCCTGTTGTGTTGCTGTGGTTGGTTGGTTTGTTTGTTTGTTTGTTTTAAAAAATACAGCTGAATGCATATATATTTTTAGCTGGAATTATGTAGAGGGAAAGTGTGCACCAAAGAAATCTTTTAATAGTTGGGGGGGGGGAAGCCACTTTTAATAGTGGGCATGTAGAAATAGCAGGGGTGGGAGTCCTGTAATAAAAAGGTGGTATAGTGGCTAACCAGGAAGTTCCTGGCTTGAAACTAGCTTCTGCCATGAACTGAACTCACTGTGCGGCATTAGATGAGCCTCTGTGCTACAGCCTCGGTTCCTCTCTCCCTCAGCAGTATGAGCAAATAATAATACTGTACTGAATTTCCTTACATGGTGGTTGTAGGCATTAACAACTAGATAATGCATGTGAAGTGCTTTGAACACTTGAAAACAGTGTGTGTGTGTGTGTGTGTGTGTGTGTGTGTGTGTGTGTGTGTATCTCCCCCTCCCTCAGTCAAAGCCATTATAATAGATAATACATAAGACAGAATAAAAACATGAGGCACAGGCTACGTACTATATTATCACTGTTAATAATAATAGTTATCTAACAGGTGCCCCTGGCACTTAACTCGTCACATTCCATGCACCACAGCATTGAATGGTACAGAACATAGTATTCTTTGATGACCTGTGCCACAAACTAGATTGAATGCACACTCACATCAGAGTGCTCTCTAAATTGACAGTTATAGTATTTTATATACTAATCTTTTATGCTCTTCTACATCCGTTTAATGCTCCTGGCGCTTCTTTTAGTCTTTTATATATGCCTTCTGTTTTAATACTTCTTAGCTTTCCAAAACGTTTTACAGATTCTAAATGATTGTACCCCGCCCTACTTATGCTGGTCTAAGACCATAATAAAGATTTGATGGTGATGACATAGTGTTTTGTGTGCTTATAAAATGCAACATCTTTGCCACAGAATTGCAACCTCAATGAAATAATTGTCAACTGACACTGCAGAAAGAGTCCACTTGTATAGATCGTGTGACAGGACTGAAACTTTGGCAATAACCTTTTGTTTGGTTGGTTTTTTTTGCTAATCTCATTGTTCTCCTAATTCTACACACACACACACACACACACACACACACACACACACAAACGGGTTTACATTTGCAAGAGTTGGGGCAAAAATGTTTAGAAAAAGCAAAATAATTACATTGCTATTTTTGTGAGCTAGAGAATACCATAATAATTCTGCGCCCTCTAGTGGTACATCAAGTCACAGAAAAGAAAGATAAGCAATACAGTAGGAAAAGACACATGCAGCGTAATATCAACTACGCATTGAAGATGCAAGAAGGACCAGGCACAAAACGTTTTACTCTTCATAAGGACATTCATAGCATGATATGCAGGACAGTTTGGTGAGCATTTGACATTCCCAGAGCATGAAGAAGCTAGGGCAATATAGACATCTGATACAAAAAAAAAAGTTTAAATGTGGAGCACAAAATTCCATCACGTTCTTCTTGGCACACAACCATGCCAGTGCATAGATTCTGCATTGTTCTGAGATGCCTCCCATAATTGGTCAACTCTTCCATCCTCAAACTTCTCCTGCAGTGCCAAGTTTCAGGTCAGTTTGTGAGAGCATTTTCTAGCTATAAGACACAATTGCACTGAAACATTCTAGCCTCACCTTGGCTTATTGGCCAGACCATCCCCCATCAGTCCACTTAATGCACATTGTAAATTCTCTCAGCAGTGACCTTTTTCACCTTCGTGCACACAGAACTGGAAAAGGTGGGATTATATTACTTAGCACACAGTTGGCACCAAATAAAGTTAATCTATAGTTGCATTATTGAATACACTGTCAGAAAAAAAATGCTGATGCAAGACGGACCAGACAGCCAGATGCAAAATTTAAAACCAAAAACAACAACAATGTTTTCAAATAGGTTACTTTGGACAACCTTTTGTGCCTATCTCTGCTTTTTTGCAGGTAAGAGGAGGAGAGGTTTAGAGGTTTGCATTATATTTTCTCACAATTTTTCCTGTGAAAAATCCTCTTGTAGGTATTACATGCAAAGAGGAGGAAAGTTAATTATAAGCCTTTTATCTTTATAATGATTGCTAATAACTTTCTAGAATCCATTGTCCCTACTCTATGAGCACTAGATTTTAGATATATAAGTAAGGCACATAGGTGAGATTTATTTGTCAATGTGCTACAGTTGTTCGCCTGCATGCTTTGCAAAACTTAATTATGATGTCTGACTGAGTCTCATTATTATACATAAAAAGAACTTGCAACAGGAAGACAGACCAGGATTATTAAAATAAATCTTTTTCTAAGGAGAAGGTACACAACCTTCCTCCTCCTGAGTAGAAGATACCTTCAGTCTCCATGCCTAGATTCTTAGCTATATGAAGCACCTAATTATTTCAGAAAAGTCCACATTTACAAAGCTCTGGCAAGAAGACAAACCCTGGAAAAATCAGGTAGTGATGAACTCTGTAAACCCAACCCTGACTCGTCTGATGGCTCCTCAGTGACAGATACAGCTTGCTTGCCCTAACAGTCATACCTTACCGTGTCTTTGCAATAATATATGTGCTGGCCTTCAAACTCACTTTAGGTCACAGTTTGGATGGCAGATGCAGAACATGGGGTTTATTTACATTCCATTCCAGATATCTATTAAAAGGAGGCTGGGCTGGGACACTGTAGAGTCCATGGACCGTCATCCTCCCAAATACGTGATAACAATTGTTTTGAGCAGGGGTGGGCAGGGGGAATGAAGCATAAAATATATCTACTGCATTAAAATTTTAAATCTGACCACAGTGAGCAAAGGGACAGGGGTTTGCAAGAACTGACGTACATCTGATCAGCAAAATGTGGTTTGGCCAGGGACCTGCATCTTTACCTGTCCCACACCTGAGGTGTATTGCAGGTTGGTGTGAAAATGGTCTCCCTAGTCCAGTGGCTCTCAAAGGAGCGGATGGCAAGTGTGGTGGGAAGATTCATTTAAACAATTCAGTATAGTACAGTATAGTATCAAAATAATTTGCAGAATTTAATTTACAGAATATGCAGGGCCTTTTTTTCATCTGGAACTCACCGGAACACAGTTTCGGCACCTCTTAAGTGGGTGCCATTGCCATTCTAAGAGAACAAGGGAGGTGTTCATGGTGAGTTCCAGCACTCCCCCCCCCAAAAAAAATATCACTAAGAATGTGGATCGATATATTTTCGAAATAAGAGCAAGAGCATCAAGTGATACTGCAAGCTCACACCTCTCGTTGAGTTTGTATACATACCTAAGGTACATATGTAAGATGATTATAATTGTATTTTGGGAATGATTCATGTTTTATACTTTCTGGATGTTCCATAATCATTTATCAAGTAGCTGCCTTCTGTGTTATAAATCAAGAACTGCTATGAGGTGTTTTTTTTTGTTTTCCAATGTATTTCTGATCAATTAAAAAAAATTGGTGCGAGCAAATTTTTATTCTGCAAGTGTGGCCCAGAGAAAAAAGTTTGAGAACCACTGCCCTAGTCAAATCTTGCTGGGCCTAATTAGACCTGCAGGACAGAGGTTCTCTACCACTGATTTAAAATGTGCTTTCCCCATAAAACATGGGCAAAATGTTCCTAGAAAAAGCCCACACACCCAGAAAAAGTATCCCCCAGGCAGGAAATTCCAATTTACCCCTATGGTTATTATAGTTCTATTGAATGATACATATATTATGAGAGAGTGGAGAATTCAGTCATTTTTTAAGTGAAGGTGACATATTACTTTACAAGAAGGGGATAACGGATGGCTGCCTTAATTGCAAATTACTTGATGCAGCCATATATAAAAGCTTTTATCCTTTTCCATGCAATGCCATGAATCTGAGGTAAGGACGAATTTGTTATCCCTGAAATCATGGCTACCAAATATGCTGTACATTAACACCATTATGATTTATGTTAATTTCAATATAAATACTAGACTGAGAGGCGTTTTTAACTGCGTCATAGTGGTTGAATTCTTCTTTCAACAAATGATATCTCAATTGGTTAAAAAAAACTGCAGGTGTGTAGTATCTTTTGGTTTCTGTTTTTAATATAATGAAAATAAAAGCTACTTGACAGCACTTTTGACATGATATGGTTGTTTATATTTCTTTTTCAGCAAAAAAAAAAAAAGAGTAGAACATAGTGGAATATCCTTACATCTGAAAACCTGAACTCTCTGGCTGATAGGGGAACCTGTCACTGCATGTTGGTGCCATTTTATAAGAGAGGACAGGAAAAAGTTTTTAGCTTTGTTTCAGCTCATTGAACTGGGGAAATTAACTTTTAACTCACTGACAATTTTATATAATAAACATTTCAACTTATACAAAAAGGCAAGTCAAAAAGCTGAAACAATAGGGTATGTAACAGAGCATGTGCGTATTTCTACACAGGTAGGTAATAGAATTTGTTGAACCTGATCTAAAGGTGTCTTATAAGAAAAGGGAGAATTCTGATTTGGAAGTGACTGTTCTGCCTGCAGAATGGAAAATAACTGTAAGAACAGCAATCACACCCCAGGACTACAAGGGACATTTAGTCCGATCCCATACATACGTACATCAATCAATCAATCAATCACAATCTATAAAACAAGCAGCAACAAGGGCAATAAATATTTGAAAACTTTAAAAATGTGAAATCTAAGCACAGGAGAATCAGTAAATTCCAGATAAAACCAAAACAGTAGATGCTATAACAGTAATTAAAACAGTAAAATCAATAAAAACCACTAAAACTAATGGTGAATAGATGTTGTCTAGGTTTGAGAGGGTTCTCTACTGGTAGGGTGGCATAACTGACTGAGAGCGAGTGTGGTGGTATGATTAATGTCAGAACAAGGGCCTGAGAGATCAGGCTTCAAATCACTCAGCCATGAAGCTCACTGGTGATGTTTAGCCCTCAGGAGCCTAACCTACCTCAAAAAGTTGTTGTGAAGATAAAATCTGTTTAGGGAAGTTTTTAGTGTTTGATGTTGTATTGTGTTTTTACTGTTTTTTGGGGGAGCCACCCAGAGTGGCTGGGGCAACCCAGTCAGATGGGTGGCATAATAGTAACAACAATAACAACAAGAATCATAACAATAACATCATCATCATCATCATTAAGCAAGTGGTGACAGCTATGGATGCTATTTTGAGATCTTTGGAGAAAAGGCGGGATATGGCAGAAAGAAAAAGAAACACCACTTTATGCCTGCCCCCCTATGTAACTACAGCTGGAGAAGGGCCTCTGATTTGGATCTTTTCTTTGGGGTTTCGGACAGTTCATAATGTAGAAGATGGTCCTTTAACAACCTTAGTTTCATGACATTTAGGGCTTCGGGGAGTAAGATGAGCATCGTGAACTGAGTTTAGAAATGTGTTTGAAATAAATGCAGAGAGTTTAGAAAGGTATCATATGGCCAATAATGGCAGCGGAGGCACTGGTGGGGGAAATAGGAGCATTCCAGAATCAATTAAGATGCCGGGATGGATTTTGTAATTCTGGGACTGTCCCTGGAAAATAGGGACACTTGGAGGGTGTGGAATTCCACTAAACTGGGACAGGGACACCATATGGTGTTCTGCTGGGGGGGGGAACCTCTCAAATCTGGAACCTATCCTATTTGGGGAGTTACTGATTCTTTCTTGGTACTAGATTGGAAATGGGAGTTTATGGTGGTTGCCATCAGACTGATTTTGCCTTTAACAAAGCTATCACTACCCCACCCCCACCCCAGCAACAGGTTGATAAATCAGGGGTGGTGGGCCCCTAGACTATGCACCTAATTAGGCTTTCCAGGCTTCCCCATTTGGGGTGAAAAGCTGTTTTGACTAAGCCATGCCCGTCTGTATGACACTGGTTCTGTCCACTACTCAAGTTTCTTCTTTCCCCTATCCCATTGGTCAGCATTCACAATTCCTTATTATTTCCCAGCACAAAACAGCTTCCCTCCTTCCCTCTCTTCCTTTTGTTTTGCAAGTTTGTTTGTATCATTTTTTCCATTTGTTCTATCATCGGAAAGCTGTTCAGTCAAGAGTTATCGATTCTTAAAAGCCCACGTTTTTCAAAAATAGTCGGCTGTTCTGCCGATACTGAAAATATTAGCCTTTTTTGGATCACAGGTTCTCCGTGTTAAAAAAAAAAAGCATTTAAAACCACTAGTCAGGTTTGAAAAGGCTGGCCTGATTTTAAATCTCTGCATAATGGAAAATTGAATGCAAACCACCGAAGCATTCAACCCTTCTCTTCTAGTCTGATTTTCAACATTATGCAAATTAGATACAAAAATTAAAATAAAAATGCCAGGACATTTCACACAGAAAAAAATATTGCTCGAAACAGTATTTTGGAAATTAAATGCTATTACAGGCTGCTTGCACATTCACACGTTGGAATATTTTGCACATTGTGTTACACATAAATGTACCTGATGTTCAATGGAAGGAAGTGTTCTTCTCAGGACAAATGTTTCTGTTTACATGGGTACTAGAGAGTGCAGGCAATTCCCCATTTACCTGTGTTCTATTTGTGTGCAACCAGACACACGTGTGGTGCTGGGTACCTGGAAGTGGCACCCAGAAATGGGAAGCACGTGGTCAACCAAGCCTCGCTGTCGCTCCAGCTCACAAGGAGACCCTCCCTGGAGCCCAAAGAAGTTCTGGGCTCTGGAGTGTCTCTCCTCCTGAGGAGGACTCTCCACGGTGCTCCTGAATTTAGGTGATTTTGCATATGTGTGCAGGGGACCAGAACGTAACCCCTGCATAAATAAGGAGTCACCTATATGTGTATTTTATATTTGTCTTCATATCTCTGATCTAGCTAAATGTGGACGTTCATGACTTTGAGTGGATGGGAAGCCGCCTTCCACAAGCCTCAGAACACAAATAGGGATAGTATTACCCTTTGTTGTTTTTGCAAACGACGCCTGTTGGAGACCATTTTATTTTGAGGTGCCAAAATTTCAAGGACCAAATTCATTAGAGATGTGTTGTTTTATAGCAATTAAATAATAATAATTGCTTGTGTGACTGGTGGCTTCTGGGGCAATTTGAGTGGGGAGTGCCAGCACAATCATATGGCTACTCAGAGCTACTCCAATAGGGTTTGTTGGGACTCAGATATATATATCTGTATAATTGTAGCTCTAAATGTATTAAATGTTTATATATGAAAATATTTGAGGGGAATGCGGTTTGGTGAGCATCTTGGCTGCAAGTCCTGTAAGAGTTGCCTTCTTGGCCTTTCCCACCAGCCCTGACTGACTCCAACTCCAAAAGCTGAGGCTACTGAACAGACTCTTGGGCTGGGAAATTGTGATGGTTTCTGTTGTTGCTGTTACTGGTATTATTATTTTTCTATCTTTATTTTTAGATTTTATTATGATTTAAGTGGAAATTGTTCAATTGTGGTTGTGTACTTTTATGTGTTATTTATTGTTTATGATTACTTTTGTTATGTTTGTAATTATGTAAATCTTTTCATGTTGTAAGTTACTTTGGGCATGGTTTGAAGCACGGAAAGGGGGCATACAAATTAAATTATGATGATGTTGATGCAACAAAAAACCCCAAGTTGCTTAAAAGAGTATATGAAACAAAATGTTACTTCCAATATGGTACCTCTGATTCCTTCTTGGGAATTTATTTAATACACAGAACTGCACTCAAATTATACATAGCACGGATAGGAGAGGAGAAGTAATATTGCTCCTTTGCAAATGCCCTATTGGGCAATGTTTTGAAGACTCTGACCTGTCGTAGTTTTATTCTTGCACACATTCCTTCAAACTGTGCTACAACAATCCTGAAAGGTAGGCCTTAGAAAAGGTTTAGTGCAGGGGTAGGCAGAAGGTATAATGGAGCTGATTGGTTTCAAGAATGCAAAATAAAGTCTACAAGCAGAAAAAGTAATTGGGGGTGTGTGTAGATAAGCAGGGAGACAATAGAATCACCTTCCTTAAAGATGGGAAGGGGCACAGAATATTTGCAATGGGTGATCACAAGCTGAGAGAAATTGAAATAGTTCTGGGTGTTAGAATTAGCAATGTGTTTTCCAGAGCTGGGATTAAATTCATGCTTACAGCAAATCAAAACCAATTGCCACAGCATGCAGTCAGGATCTTTTTTTAAAAAAAGCCTGGGCAGACGTACCGGTATGAGCAGAGAAAACTGTTTCTTTAAAAAGTTTGTGCGGAATGAGCCACTGCTGGAAAACAAGTAAATAAAGTTGTATAGGAACAGCCTTTGTATCACAGTGTATTTATTTCAAAAAACAAACAAACAATTATTCAGAAGTTACAATACAGCTTTGTATATAGTGTATTCATGCCTCTACATTGGCATGAGCTTTAAATGGAGATCTCCTGTGCCGAAAGAGAAGGCATTCTGATCTACAAGTAGCATTAACTTTTTTGCTTTATATGTTGTGTATGCTCTTCATCATGCCCCCCACCCCCGAACCACCCCCAGACTGATCATTACAGCAGGATCTGTGACCAGCATTTGTTAGTTAGTCTGATCACGTAGCATCATGCGTCATTTATTTATTATTTTATTAATAAGATCCGTACCCACCCTTCACCCAGAGGTCACAGTGCAGGTTGCAATAAGCAATACAAATGAGATACCATCCATATGCACAATTTAAATTACAAATAATCTAAAACCAGCATACAATATTTCTCAGTCTGATGAATAATATAATTTACATCTGCTGCCAAAGGCCTAGCAAAATCAGAATGTTGTGTTTTTTTAAACTGTAGCCGGAACTCATTCTGCATAGCAGTCTGCCTGATCTCCTGGAAGAGCTCATTCCAGGGCCAAGGCTGAGAAAACCCTATTCTGGGTCCCAGATAATCAAATTTTCCTTTGCTGATGGAATAACTAATAAAGGTTACCTGGCTGATCCCAGGTCACAGGCAGGGTTGTACTGGGAGAGCAGTCCCCCCCCATAGTTGGGCCCCCAAGCAATTTAGGAATTGTTTTTGGTGACAAACATGCAGGCAGTGCAACTGCCCCAAGACGGGTGTTATATACTCTCAAGGTGGCATCCATCAACACGTGGGCTGCAAAATGATGCACTGGCTACAGTCTCTGAACCATCTTCAAGACTAGCCCCAAAGGCAGCACATTGCAGTATTCAAGCTGAGAAGCTACATGGTTGCACATATTCATTTTATAGATCACTTGCTCCATTCTGCAAGTTTAAGATCACATTCTGTTATCTGTTCTGAATATTGTTGTTGTTGTTGTTGTTTAGTCGTTTAGTCGTGTCCGACTCTTCGTGACCCCATGGACCATAGCACGCCAGGCACTCCTGTCTTGCACTGCCTCCCGCAGTTTGGTCAAACTCATGTTCGTAGCTTCGAGAACACTGTCCAACCATCTCGTCCTCTGTCGTCCCCTTCTCCTAGTGCCCTCCATCTTTCCCAACATCAGGGTCTTTTCCAAGGATTCTTCTCTTCTCATGAGGTGGCCAAAGTATTGGAGCCTCAGCTTCACGATCTGTCCTTCCAGTGAGCACTCAGGGCTGATTTCCTTCAGAATGGATAGGTTTGATCTTCTTGCAGTCCATGGGACTCTCAAGAGTCTCCTCCAGCACCATAATTCAAAAGCATCAATTCTTCGACGATCAGCCTTCTTTATGGTCCAGTTCTCACTTCCATACATCACTACTGGGAAAACCATAGCTTTAACTATACGGACCTTTGTCGGCAAAGTGATGTCTCTGCTTTTTAAGATGCTGTCTAGGTTTGTCATTGCTTTTCTCCCAAGAAGCAGGCGTCTTTTAATTTCGTGACTGCTGTCACCATCTGCAGTGATCAAGGAGCCCAAGAAAGTAAAATCTCTCACTGCCTCCATTTCTTCCCCTTCTATTTGCCAGGAGGTGATGGGACCAGTGGCCATGATCTTGGTTTTTTTGATGTTGAGCTTCAGACCATATTTTGCGCTCTCCTCTTTCACCCTCATTAAAAGGTTCTTTAATTCCTCCTCGCTTTCTGCCATCAAGGTTGTGTCATCTGCATATCTGAGGTTGTTGATATTTCTTCCGGCAATCTTAATTCTGGCTTGGGATTCATCTAGTCCAGCCTTTCGCATGATGAATTCTGCATATAAGTTAAATAAGCAGGGAGACAATATACAACCTTGTCGTACTCCTTTCCCAATTTTGAACCAATCAGTTGTTCCATATCCAGTTCTAACTGTAGCTTCTTGTCCCACATAGAGATTTCTCAGGAGACAGATGAGGTGATCAGGCACTCCCATTTCTTTAAGAACTTGCCATAGTTTGCTGTGGTCGACACAGTCGAAGGCTTTTGCATAGTCAATGAAGCAGAAGTAGACGTTTTTCTGGAACTCTCTAGCTTTCTCCATAATCCAGCGCATGTTTGCTATTTGGTCTCTGGTTCCTCTGCCCTTTCGAAATCCAGCTTGCACTTCTGGGAGTTCTCGGTCCACATACTGCCTAAGCCTGCCTTGTAGAATTTTAAGCATAACCTTGCTAGCGTGTGAAATGAGCGCAATTGTGCGGTAGTTGGAGCATTCTTTGGCACTGCCCTTCTTTGGAATTGGGATGTAGACTGATCTTCTCCAATCCTCTGGCCATTGCTGAGTTTTCCAAACTTGCTGGCATATTGGGTGTAGCACCTTAACAGCATCATCTTTTAAAATTTTAAATAGTTCAGCTGGAATATCATCACTTCCACTGGCCTTGTTATTAGCAGTGCTTTCTAAGGCCCATTTGACTTCACTCTCCAAGATGTCTGGCTCAAGGTCAGCAACCACACTACCTGGGGTGTACGAGACCTCCATATCTTTCTGGTATAATTCCTCTGTGTATTCCTGCCACCTCTTCTTGATGTCTTCTGCTTCTGTTAGGTCCTTACCACTTTTGTCCTTGATTATGGTAATCTTTGTACGAAATGTTCCTTTCATATCTCCAATTTTCTTGAACAGATCTCTGGTTTTCCCCATTCTATTGTTTTCCTCTATTTCTTTGCATTGCTCATTTAAGAAGACCCTCTTGTCTCTCCTTGCTGTTTTTTGGAAATCTGCATTCAGTTTCCTGTATCTTTCCCTATCTCCCTTGCATTTTGCTTGCCTCCTCTCCTCCGCTATTTGTAAGGCCTCGTTGGATAGCCATTTTGCTTTCTTGCATTTCCTTTTCCTTGGGATGGTTTTCGTTGCTGCCTCCTGTATAATGTTACGAGCCTCCATCCATAGTTCTTCAGGCACTCTGTCCACCAAATCTAAATCCTTAAACCTGTTCCTCACTTCCACTGTGTATTCATAAGGGATTTGATTCAGATTGTATCTTACTGGCCCAGTGCTTTTTCCTACTTTCTTCAGTTTAAGCTGGAATTTTGCTATAAGAAGCTGATGATCTGAGTTACAGTCAGCTCCAGGTCTTGTTTTTGCTGACTGTATAGAGCTTCTCCATCTTTGGCTGCAGAGAATATAATCAATCTGATTTCGATGCTGCCCATTTGGTGATATCCATGTGTAGAGTCGTCTCTTGTGTTGTTGGAAGAGAGTGTTTGTGATGACCAGCTTGTTCTCTTGACAGAACTCTATTAGCCTTTGCCCTGCTTCATTTTGAACTCCAAGGCCAAACTTGCCAGTTGTTCCTTTTATCTCTTGATTCCCTACTTTAGCATTCCAATCCCCTGTAATGAGAAGAACATCCTTCTTTGGTGTCATTTCTAGAAGTTGTTGTAGGTCTTCATAGAATTGGTCAATTTCACTTTCTTCAGCACCGGTAGTTGGTGCATAAACTTGGATTACTGTGATGTTAAAAGGTCTGCCTTGGATTCGTATCGAGATCATTCTGTCATTTTTGAGATTGCATCCCATTACAGCTTTTGCCACTCTTTTGTTGACTATGAGGGCCACTCCATTTCTGCTACAGGATTCTTGCCCACAGTAGTAGATATGATAGTCACCCGAACTGAATTCGCCCATTCCCTTCCATTTTAGTTCACTGATGCCCAGGATGTCGATATTTATTCTTGTCATCTCATTTTTGACCACATCCAGCTTACCTCCACTCATGGTTCTTACATTCCAGGTTCCTATGCAATATTTTTCTTTACAGCATCGGACTTTCCTTTCGCTTCCAGGCATATCTGCAACTGAGCATCCTTTCGGCTTTGGCCCAGCCGCTTCATCAGCTCTGAATCTACTTGTACTTGTCCTCCGCTCTTCCTCAGTAGCATGTTGGACGCCTTCCGACCTGAGGGGCTCATCTTCCAGCGTCATAACTTTTATATGCCTGTTGTCTTTGTCCATGGAGTTTTCTTGGCAGGGATACTGGAGTGGCTTGCCAGTTCCTTCTCCAGGTGGATCACGTTTAGTCAAAACTCTCCACTATGACCTGTCCATCTTGGGTGGCCCTGCATGGCATAGCTCATAGCTTCTCCGAGTTATTCAAGCCCCTTCGCCACAACAAGGCATTGATCCATGAAGGGGTTCTGAATATAAACGCCTGAAAAAGCAGTTTCCTTTGCAACAGCTGTATCAGCACCCAGAACCATAAACAGCCTGTCTGCCTACTCACATCTAGGGGTGAGAATGCTGACTGCAGGCCATCTTGGACTTTAAACAAACAAATGAGGTGTTTGCCAATGCTTGGGCCAGGATGCATTTGGACTGTTAGGGCGAAATGCAGTGTTGTGCTATGACAAATGTTCTGTTTGCATTTCAGCTCACCAGAAAGAACAATTTCCTCTCCTCCCTGCAGGTGCTGTTCTGAAGGTTCTCCTGACACACACTCCGAACCAATTTTGGGAAGGGCATTTGGCATGAGGGGAGGAGAGATGGAGAAAGTCTCATTGGGTAAGTGGAAGTCCTTGCACAGGGCTTCCTCTGACCCAGCTCAGATTAATTCCACTTTAAGTGCTGATCCACTGCTTTCTCTTTCATATTAACAGTGACCACACACTTGGGTAAATACCTGTAGCACAACAGAGCAGCCTTGCATTTAAGGACTAGCCTGGTAGTAATAGGCTAGAATAAATTGCATGCAGGTGAGGGAGTGAGCTGGTGGACAAGGAATGCAACACTGTGTCCCTTGCCTGTGCCCAGCATAGAAAGGTATCATAGGTACCTAACTCCTGAGAAACGACTTAGAATGTATAAAAATGTTGGGAATGTCAAGAACAGGAAGGGACATTTTGTCAGGAACACTGAACTTCATTGGATGCCCCTGAGTTCTGGTATTATGACAGGGAGAATTATAGAAAACATTCCACTATCCAATTTTTCTGCCCCATGTCCCCTCCATGGCACCTCTTTCATGTCCTCACTTACTAATCGTTTTCCTAAACTAAAAAGCCCCAAATGTTGAAACCTTCCTCATAAGGGAGTTGTTCATGCCTCTAGATCACTTTGGTTGCTTTTTTCCAGCTCCACAGTATCCTTTTTTGAGATGTATGTACACCTAACTGTACATAGTATTCCAAGGACAGTGCCACCATAGATTTGTATAATGGCATTATGATACTGGCATTTTAATTTTGGATTCTGCTCCTAATTATCCCTAACATAGACTTGCCTTTCTCACAGCTGCCACACACTGATTTGACATCTTCATCAAGCTATCTCTTATGACCACAAGGTCTCCTTCCTGGTCAGTCACTGCCAGTTCAGACCCCAATCACGTACTGTATATGTGAAATTATGATTTCTTTGCCTCATGTGCATGACTGCATCTTTGCTTACATGGAATTGTGTTTGCCATTTTACTGCCCATTCACCCACTTTGGAGAGCTAATTTTGGAGCTGCTTGCAGTCCTTTTTTGTTTAATTACATCAAACTATATTCAGCATGTGCAGCCACTAGTCTGATAGTCCATGCCAGCACCAGTAGTGACAGGATTATTATGTGCCCTTAGAATTCCTACAAATATTTTCATTTTCCACTATTATCCCCCCCCCCCCCCCGTAAATCAACAAAGCAATAAAAGTACTGTCAGGGTAAAAAATCATTTTTCTTTTTATTGTCTTTAGGAATTTAGGTTACCACCTTGAGATCAAACATTTACTTCAGGGCAAAGCAGTAATGGAATTTATAATGTATGCTTTTGTCTGAAAGCCTGCTTTCCATCAATCTATTGTTAATACATTATGATTTTTATAGTGCTAACATTCATTATAGAGTTAAACAGAGTTCTACAAATTTGCTTTGTGGGTTAAGCAACTTTTTGGCAAACTATTATACTCCAGTGCAACATTAGCCATGCCAATAAGAACTCTGGACAGTGCAGGAAGAAGGAAAGAAAATGAGAATAACACCCTCTTCAGCATTTTTAGCTTAAAGGGTTCCAAACTAAGCTAATAATAATGAAACAGTTTGTATTGGGGGTGGTGGGGTGGTGGCAAGGAGTAATCACAGCCTGTTTTGGAAGAGTATTATGAAATATTCATTATTCAAATTAGAGAATCCATACAAACTGCACCATGGAAACATAAAGTGTGCTTAGACAGTCATACCTCGGTTTCAGTACGCTTCGGTTTGAGTACTTTCAGTTTAAGTACTCCATGGACCTGTCTGGAACGGATTAATCCACTTTCCATTACTTTCAATGGGAAAGTTCACTTCAGGTTAAATACGCTTCAGGTTAAGTACAGACTTCCAGAACCAATTACACTCATACTTCGGGTTAAGTACGCTTCAGGTTGAGTACTCCGCGTAATCCGTCTGGAACGGATTAATCCACTTTCCATTACTTTCAATGGGAAAGTTCGCTTCAGGTTAAGTACGCTTCAGGTTAAGTACAGACTTCCGGAACCAACTGTGTACTTAAACCAAGGTACCACTGTATAATATATTATGTAGATTGTGTACATTTGTGCACATTTATTATTGGATGTAATATTTATTATTGAATCAGTTATGTTTATTCAGAATTCAGGCTAATTTATGCAGTGGAGAGTAAAAGAAAATAGGAGGCACAGACCGAGAGGTCATAGCTGCAGGATCTGGAAATTGAATTGGAGGACAGCATAAGCTGTCAAAAATCAACACCACCAGCAGAGATAATGATGATCAACACAGGCTGTGCAATTTGCAATCCTGGTTTCCCAGTGATGGCATTTGAGTGGAACACTTGGAAGAAAGCATTATTGTCCTTTCAAGAGAATCCATGTACATGTTTGTTTGTATGCTAAAGTAGAAACAGTGGAAGCAGTGCTTCCGCTAACTGCTGTACAGAGCCGGGCCTGGGGGTGACTGGAAGTTGTGGAGGTTATGAAATGTTTTGTGAGCTTGGTTCTGGCATTACACACAAATTTCTTGGCTGATCAAGTGCTCAGAAGCACCCTATTCCTTAATGCTTGGCTGGGTTATATCCAGTGGAATTATAATTTTACACCTAGCTCTGGCTGGTAGATTTCAAGGTTTTTTGGGGGGGAGTAGATCCCACAAGCCTGATATCTGC